>NC_084618.1:22601383-22613883 GCF_033978795.1 Nerophis ophidion | reverse complement strand
TATTACACGAGCTCAAATTTGCTGAAAGGATCACATTGTGCTGGCTAATTAGTGACAGATATTTATGAAGAGAAAAACAACAAATCATTTCAATAGCTAATTACAGGCAACTAATTAGTCAGCTGAGTACACAAGTCGATTTTTCAAATGGGAGATTTATCATTTTTGCAATCAAACCAGCTTGTTAATGATCTAAGGAGCTTTTGGTGACAATATTTGGACGGAACATTCTGCTGCTAATCAATGACTTCATACACTTTTTCTACCACATATGTACTTTATCTACCACTAATATACTGTATATACCAGTATTGCACTCTATCTACCACATATGTACTTTATCTACCACTAATATACTCTACCAGTAATGCACTTTATCTACCACTAATATACTCTGTTTATCAGTATTGCACTCTATCTACCAGAGATGTAATTTATCTAGAATGACTGTACTTTATCTACCACAAAAGTATTCTATCTTCCACGAATGTACTCTACCACGAGTGTACTCTATTTACCATGAATGTACTCTATCTACCATGAATGTACTCTATCTACCACTAATATACTCTACCATTGATGTACTCTACCACAAATGTAGTCTATCTAGCATACACGTACTCTATGTACCACAAAAGTACTCTACCACAAAAGTATTCCGTCTACCACGAATGTACTCTACCACAAATGTACTCTATTTACCACGAATGTACTCTATTTACCACTAATATACTCTCCCATGGATGTACTCTACCAGAAATGTACTCAATCTATCACAAAAGTACTATACCACGAATGTACTCTACCACAAATTTACTCTATTTACCATGAATGTACTCTATTTACCATGAATGTACTCTATTTACCATGAATGTACTCTATTTACCATTAATATACTCTACCATTGATGTACTCTACCAGAAATGTACTCTATCCACCACAAAAGTACTCTACCACAAATGTAGTCTACCTACCACAAATGTAGTCTATCTAGCATACACGTACTATATCTACCACAAAAGTACTCTACCACAAAAGTATTCCATCTACCACAAATGTACTCTACCACAAATGTACTCCATTTACCACGAATGTACTCCATTTACCACGAATGTACTCTATCTATCATGGATGTACTCTATTTACCACTAATATACTCTACCATGGATGTACTCTACCAGAAATGTACTCAATTTATCACAAAAGTACTAAACCACGAATGTACTCTATCTACCACAAATTTACTCCACCATGGATGTACTCTACCAGAAATGTACTCTATCTAGAATGAATGTACTTTATCTACATGACTGCTCTCTATCTACCACGAATGTACTCTCTCTTCCATGAATGTACTCTATTTACCACAAATGTACTCTATCTACTACAAATGTAGTCCATCTACTACAAATGTAGTCCATCTACCACAAATGTAGTCTACCTACAAATGTAGTCTACCTACCATGAATGTACTATATCTACCACAAAAGTACTTTATCTACCACAAAAGAACTTTATCTACCACGAATGTACTTTATCTACCACGAATATACTCTACCACGAATGTACTCTAATTACCACAAATCTACTCTATGTACCACAAATGTACTCTACTTACCATGAATGTACTCTATTTACCATGGATGTACTCTATCTAGAATGAATGTACTTTATCTACCATGACTGTTCTCTATCTACCACTAATGTACTCCATCTAACATTAATGTACTCTATCACACATGTACTCTACCACAAATGTACTTTGTTTAGAATGAATGTACTTTATCTACCACAAATGTACTCTATTTACCACGAATGTACTCTACCATGGATGTACTCTATTTAGAATGAATGTACTTTATCTACCACAACTGTTCTCTATCTACCACTAGTGTACTCTATCTACCATTAATGTACTCTATCACACATGTACTCTACCACAAATGTACTTTATTTAGAATGAATGTACTTTATCTACCACGAATGTACTCTATCACACATGTAGTCTATCTATCACGAATGTACTATCTTCCATGAATGTATTCTATTTATGACAAATGTACTCTACCTACCCCAAATGTAGTCCATCTACCACAAATGTAGTTTATCTACCACCAATGTACTCTATTTACCACGAATGTACTCTATTTACCATGAATGTACTCTATTTACCATAGTGTAGTCTATTTACCACAAATGTACTCTACCATGGATGTAATCTATTTAGAATGAATGTACTTTATCTACCATGACTGTTCTCTATCTACCACTAATGTACTCTATCTACCATTAATGTACTCTATCACACATGTACTCTACCACAAATGTACTTTATTTAGAATGAATGTATTTTATCTACCACTAATGTACTCTATCACACATGTAGTCCATCTACCACGAATGTACTCTCTCTTCCATGAATGTACTCTATTTACCACAAATGTACTCTACCTACCACAAATGTAGTCCATCTATCATGAATGTAGCCTATCTACCACAGACGTACTTTATCTACCACCAATGTACTATATTTACCATGAATGTACTCTATTTACCATGATTGTACTCTACCACTAATATACTCTACCATGGATGTACTCTATTTACCACTAATATACTCTCCCATGGATGTACTCTACCAGAAATGTACTCAATCTATCACAAAAGTACTAAACCACGAATGTACTCTACCACGAATTTACTCTATTTACTATGAATGTACTTTTTCTACCATGAATGTACTCTATTTACCATTAATATACTCTACCATTTATGTACTCTACCAGAAATTTACTCTATCGACCACAAAAGTACTCTACCACAAATGTAGTCTATCTAGCATACACGTACTCTATCTACCACAAAAGTACTTTACCACAAAAGTATTCCATCTACCACGAATGTACTCTACCACAAATGTACTCTATTTACCACAAGTGTACTCTATTTACCATGAATGTACTCTATCTACCATGGATGTACTCTATTTACCACTAATATACTCTCCCATGGATGTACTCTACCAGAAATGTACTCAATCTATCACAAAAGTACTATACCACGAATGTACTCTACCACGAATTTACTCTATTTACCATGAATGTACTCTATTTACCACTAATATACTCTGCCATTGATGTACTCTACCAGAAATGTACTCTATCCACCACAAAAGTACTCTACCACAAATGTAGTCTACCTACCACAAATGTAGTCTATCTAGCATACACGTACTCTATCTACCACAAAAGTACTCTACCACAAAAGTATTCCATCTACCACGAATGTACTCTACCACAAATGTACTCTATTTACCACGAATGTACTCTATTTACCATGAATGTACTCTATCTACCATGGATGTACTCTATTTACCACTAATGTATTCTCCCATGGATGTACTCTCCCAGAAATGTAATCAATCTATCACAAAAGTACTAAACCACGAATGTACTCTACCACGAATTTACTCTATTTACTATGAATGTACTTTTTCTACCATGAATGTACTCTATTTACAAATAATATACTCTACCATTGATGTACTCTACCAGAAATTTACTCTATCCACCACAAAAGTACTCTACCACAAATGTAGTCTATCTAGCATACACGTACTCTATCTACCACAAAAGTACTCTACCACAAAAGTATTCCATCTACCATGAATGTACTCTACCACAAATGTACTCTATTTACCACGAATGTACTCTATCTACCATGGATGTACTCTATTTACCACTAATATACTCTACCATGGATGTACTCTACCAGAAATCTACTCAATCTATCACAAAAGTACTATACCATGAATGTACTCTACCGCGAATTTACTCTATTTACTATGGATGTACTCTATCTACCATGAATGTACTCTATTTACCATTAATATACTCTACCATTGATGTACTCTACCAGAAATGTACTCTATCCACCACAAAAGTACTCAACCACAAATGTAGTCTACCTACCACAAATGTAGTCTATCTAGCATACACGTACTCTAACTACCACAAAAGTACTCTACCACAAAAGTATTCCATCTACCACGAATGTACTCTACCACAAATGTACTCTATTTACCACAAATGTACTCTATTTACCACGAATGTACTCTATCTACCATGGATGTACTCTATTTACCACTAATATACTCTACCATGGATGTACTCTACCTGAAATGTACTCAATCTATCACAAAAGTACTAAACCACGAATGTACTCTATCTACCACAAATTTACTCTACCATGGACGTACTCTACCAGAAATGTACTCTATCTAGAATGAATGTACTTTATCTACATGACTGCTCTCTATCTACCACAAATGTACTCTATCTGGAATGAATGTACTCTATCACACATGTAGTCCATCTACCACGAATGTACTCTCTCTTCCATGAATGTACTCTATTTACCACAAATGTACTCTATCTACTACAAATGTAGTCCATCTACTACAAATGTAGCCCATCTACCACAAATGTAGACTACCTACCACAAATGTAGTCTACCTACCACGAATGTACTATATCTACCACAAAAGTACTTTATCTACCACAAAATAACTTTATCTACCACGAATGTACTTTATCTACCACAAATATACTCTACCACAAATGTACTCTAATTACCACAAATCTACTCCATGTACCACAAATGTACTCTACTTACCATGAATGTACTCTATTTACCATGGATGTACTCTATCTAGAATGAATGTACTTTATCTACCATGACTGTTCTCTATCTACCACTAATGTACTCCATCTAACATTAATGTACTCTATCACACATGTACTCTACCACAAATGTACTTTGTTTAAAATGAATGTCCTTTATCTACCACGAATGTACTCTATTTACCAGGAATGTACTCTATTTACCATGAATGTTCTCTACCACAAATGTACTCTATTTACCACAAATGTACTCTATTTACCATGAATGTACTCTACCACAAATGTACTCTATTTACCACGAATGTACTCTACCATGGATGTACTCTATTTAGAATGAATGTACTTTATCTACCACAACTCTTCTCTATCTACCACTAATGTACTCTATCTACCTTTAATGTACTCTATCACACATGTACTCTACCACAAATGTACTTTATTTAGAATGAATGTACTTTATCTACCACGAATGTACTCTATCAAACATGTAGTCTATCTACCACGAATGTACTCTCTCTTCCATGAATGTATTCTATTTATCACAAATGTACTCTACCTACCCCAAATGTCGTCCATCTACCACGAATGTAGTCTATCTACCACAAATGTACTTTATCTACCACAAATGTACTCTATTTACCACGAATGTACTCTATTTACCACGAATGTACTCTACCATGGATGTAATCTATTTAGAATGAATGTACTTATTCTACCATGACTGTTCTCTATCTACCACTAATGTACTCTATCTACCGTTAATCTACTCTATCACACATGTACTCTACCACAAATGTACTTTATTTAGAATTAATGTACTTTATCTACCACGAATGTACTCTCTCTTCCATGAATGTATTCTATTTATCACAAATGTACTCTCTCTTCCATGAATGTACTCTATTTATCACAAATGTACTCTACCTACCACAAATGTAGTCCATCTATCACGAATGTAGTCTATCTACCACAGACGTACATTATCTACCACCAATGTACTATATTTACCATGAATGTACTCTATTTACCATGATTGTACTCTACCACTAATATACTCTACCATGGATGTACTCTACCACTAATGCACTCTATCTACCAGAAATGTACTCTATCTACCGCGAATGTACCTTATCTACCAGAAATGTAGTAATAGTAATAATAGTCTGCAATTTATGTGTTGTTGTTGTTGTTGAGTACACTTGGCAGAGTAACCGTGTAATACTCTTCCATATCGGTAGGTGGCAGCAGGTGGCTAATTGTTTTGTAAATGTCGGAAACAGCGGGAGGCAGGGTGCAGGTAAAAATATGTCTAATGCTTATGCTTAAACCAAAAATAAACAAAAGGTGAGTACCCCTAAGAAAAGGCATTGAAGATTAGGGACTAAAACTGAGCTGTCTACAAAGTAAACAAAAACAGAATGCTGGACGACAGCAAAGACTTACTTGCATTGTACATCTGAACATGACAAAGAAGGATAAAAACTACTGAAATATTCGTGATTGCTAAAACAAAGTAAATGCGGGAAACATTGCTCAAAAAGGAAGACATGAAACTGCTACAGGAAAATACCACAAACAGAGAAAAACCCACCAAAATAGGAGCGCAAGACAAGAACTAAAACACTACACACAGGAAAACAGCAAATAAACTCCAAATAAGTCAGGGCGTGATGTGACAGGTGGTGACACTTTGAGACAAGAGCGACATTGATGCATGCTTAGTTATGGTTTAAAGTCGAATCCAACAATAGCGACGACGACTTTTTACTGTCAACCGAGTTTCGTTTTTTTAATGATTTCTGCTGGTGGTGTGCCTGAGGATTTTTTCAACGCAAAAAATGTGCCTTGGATCAAAAAAGTTAGAAAAACACTGATCTACACAACACAAATGTATTTTAATCCACCACAAAGGCTCTGTGGAGAGGCGGAGCACGCTGGAGCCCTGCCCAAGATGGTGGCAAGGAGGCGGAGAATGCGGCGGAGCGAAGAGGCGGGGCGTGCCAGGAGCGACGCCGCCGCAATCTAATTCAGGTGCGTGGATTGCGCACCGGCAAACAATTAACATTTCTCCTTATGATGTATAAAAGCAGAGAAGGAGGAGAGATCAAGGGAGGAGTAGGAGAGCCGGCAACAACGACTAAAGAGCAAGAACGACAGGTGGCAAGACACGAGAGACGGAGACGCAACCGACTGAAGAGCGGACCGTAGAGCAAGAGACGAGGAGCGAGCAGTGGGAGCGACGACGGCGCAAAAGACATCTGCCTTTATTGAAAAATAAAAGAGTCAAACCAGCTAAAAGCGATGTCCTTCCTGGGTGGTCAGTGGAACCCGTGCGGCGACAGGGAAAGCCGTTCACAGGTGTCTCAGACGTTATTTTGCGGCCCCCACCTCAATATGAAACTTTAATGTTAGTGTGGCCCGCGAGTTTTATATAAATGCTGCTTGACAGCGTTATGGCTCTTTTAACGTTCTGGGTTGCCTACCCCTGCATCAGTGGAAAAGCGGCAAATGAGTGAAAGCGACAGAGACGTTGCCATAGAGACGAGGGTATTCTTACGTGCCTGGCTGCAGTCACACCGCGACACCTGTCCGCCAGTAATAACAAAGCCCAATACCTGGGACCAATTCAAACCGTTATTTAAAAAAAAAATGTTATTGCTTAATTTTAATTTTAATCATAGTCCTCATTGTCACCGACGTCCCACTGGGTGTGAGTTTTCCTTGCCCTTATGTGGGCCTACTGAGGATGTCTTAGTGGTTTGTGTTGTGGTTTGTGCAGCCCTTTGAGACACTAGTGATTTAGGGCTATATAAATGAACATTGATTGATTGATTGAATTTGCATTGCCTCACACGATGAACACTACGAGTATTTCGATATGACCTCGGATAATATTCCCGGAGCTGTCACTTTTTTGCGCTCGCTATCCAGGTACTTTCCCGACTATTACCCACCGACCGCCGTGTTGCATTTTTTTTTAAGAAATCTTTTCTCGCGGCCCAGCCTCACCCAGACTCTGCATCCAGTGGCCCCCAGGTAAATTGAGTTTTAGACCCCTGAATCTACATTAATGTTTTCATTTAACACGAATGTACTTAATATAACATAAATGTTTTTGTTTTTTTTAATCTAACATAAATGTTTGTTTTATCCACCATGAATGTTGAATCTACCATAAATGTGTCGCAACTTACTGCGGGGTCGTTCCTCCCAGGTGCAGAACGGACAACTCCGGACGAAAATGTGAAAGTCGGAGATGATTTCTTTCTCATATATCGTACGCCGTAGATACGTGCAGACAAAAACAAGAAAAGCGGGCCGATAGCACAGGAAGCTATGGCGAAGCTTAGCGCAGGAACAAGGATCAAGAATCAAACAAAGAAGCCAGGCCAAAGGCAGGCTTAAATAATGCCTGTGATTAGTGCTCGGGGAACAGGTGAGTGTCCCGAACGCCAATCAGAGGCAGGTGAAAATAATAAGTAACCATGGTAAATAAACCAACTCAAGGGTGCACAACAACAGGAACTAAGGGAGTCCAAAACTAACGGAAAATACCAAAACATGATCCGGGCCATGAATCATGATCATCTACCATGAATGTTTTATTTACCATAAATGTTTGTTTTATCGACCATGATTTTTTTTAATATACCAGGAATGTTTTTTCCAAATATTTTCATTACCCACGAACATATTAAATCTACCATTTATGATTTTTTTTTAAATCTACCATGAATGTCTATCGACCATGAATGTCCTTATCTACCAAAAATGTCTTTAATCTATAATAATAATAATAATATATTTATTTGTAAATAAAAGCACTTTACATTGAGCAAATTACATTTAAAAAAAAAAAAGTATAAAAAAAATAAAATAATAATAATAATAATAATAAAAATAAATAAAATATAAAAACTACAACAGCCTAATAGCTAGAACTAGTATGCTTATATCTATTAAAAGGCTTTTTTTTTTTTTTTAAAGAAGGGGTTTTTAAAAGCATTCACAGTCTGAGGTGCCCTCAGGTGGTCAGGGAGTGCGTTCCACAGACTGGGAGCAGCAATAATTTATCTACCATAAATTCAAATGATCTACCATGGGTTGTTTTTTTTTTATCAACCATGAATGCATTTTTATAAACCATGTATATTTAAAAAATAATAATAATAAAAAAATAATTATATATATATATATATATATATATATATATATATATATATATATATATACCATTAATGTTCTTATCTACCATGAATATGTGTATCTACCAGGAATGTAATTTATCCACCCCGAATGTCCCTGTTTTGTTTTTGCTTTGTTTCTTATCGACCATAACCGACATTGAATGTTTATTTCATTTACCATGAATGTGAATTTTATCCATTAGTATATATATTTTTTATCTACCATGAAGGCTTTTTATATTATGAAGGTTGTTTTTTTAATCTACCATGAATGTATTTACCTACCATTAATTTTTTCATCAAACATTAAATATTTTTAATCTACCATGAATATTTTATATAAACACAAATGAATCTTATCTAACATGAATATTTTTTATTTACTGTAAATTAACATTATCTACCATGCATATTGTCATCTACCCAATTTTTTTTATCTACCATGAATGTTTTTAATCTACCATGCATGTTTTTGTCTACCAATAAATGTTTAGTTTTTTTAATATATTAACATTAATGTTTTTATCGACAATTAATGTTTTTTGTCCACCGTGAATGTTTTTTTTTAGAACTACCAAGAACGTTTTTATCTACCATGGACATTTGTATCTCCTCTCTGAGCTGCTACCTTACCGTGGTAGAGGAGTTTGCGTGTCCCAATGATCCTAGGAGCTATGTTGTCTGGGGGTTTTCATGCCCCCTGGTAGGGTCTCCCAAGACAAACAGGTCCTAGGTGAGTGATCAGACAAAGAGCAGCTCAAAGACTTCTATGGAATTACAACGAAATGAACCCAGATTTCCCTCGCCCGGACGTGGGTCACCGGGGCCCCGCTCTGGAGCCAGGCCCGGAGTTGGGGCACGATGGCGAGCGCCTGGTGGTCGGGCCTGTTCCCATGGGGCCCGGCCGGGCACAGCCCGAAGAGGCAACGTGGGTCATCCCTCAAATGGGCTCACCACTCATAGGAGGGGCCATAGAGGTCGGGTGCATTGTGAGCTGGGCGGCAGCCGAAGGCAGGGCACTTGGCGGTCCGATCCTCGGCTACAGAAGCTAGCTCTTGGGACGTGGAACGTCACCTCACTGGGGGGGAAGGAGCCTGAGCTAGTGCGCGAGGTAGAGAAGTTCCGGCTGGATATAGTCGGACTCACCTCGACGCACAGCAAGGGCTCTGGAACCAGTTCTCTCGAGAGGGACTGGACCCTCTTCCACTCTGGCGTTGCCGGCAGTGAGAGGCGACGGGCTGGGGTGGCAATTCTCGTTGCCCCCCGGCTCAAAGCCTGCACGTTTGAGTTCAACCCAGTGGACGAGAGGGTAGCTTCCCTTCGCCTTCGGGTGGGGGGACGGGTCCTGACTGTTGTTTGTGCTTACGCACCAAACAGCAGTTCAGAATACCCACCCTTTTTGGGTACACTCGAGGGAGTACTGGAAAGTGCTCCTCCGGGTGATTCCCTTGTCCTACTGGGAGACTTCAACGCTCATGTTGGCAACGACAGTGAAACCTGGAGAGGCGTGATTGGGAAGAATGGTCGCCCGGATCTAAACCCGAGTGGTGTTTTGTTATTGGACTTTTGTGCTCGTCACAGTTTGTCGATAACAAACACCATGTTCAAACATAAGGGTGTCCATATGTGCACTTGGCACCAGGACACCCTAGGCCGCAGTTCCATGATCGACTTTGTAGTTGTGTCATCGGATTTGCGGCCTTATGTTTTGGACACTCGGGTGAAGAGAGGGGCGGAGCTTTCTACCGATCACCACCTGGTGGTGAGTTGGCTGCGATGGTGGGGGAGGATGCCGGACAGACCTGGCAGGCCCAAACGCATTGTGAGGGTCTGCTGGGAACGTCTGGCAGAGTCTCCTGTCAGAGAGAGTTTCAATTCACACCTCCGGGAGAACTTTGAACATGTCACGAGGGAGGTGCGGGACATTGAGTCCGAGTGGACCATGTTCCGAACCTCTATTGTCGAGGCGGCTGATTGGAGCTGTGGCCGCAAGGTTGTTGGTGCCTGTCGTGGCGGTAATCCCAGAACCCGTTGGTGGACACCAGCAGTGAGGGATGCCGTCAAGCTGAAGAAGGAGTCCTATCGGGTTCTTTTGGCTCATAGGACTCCGGAGGCAGTGGACGGGTACCGACGGGCCAAGCGGTGTGCAGCTTTAGCGGTCGCGGAGGCAAAAACTCGGACATGGGAAAAGTTCGGGGAAGCCATGGAAAACGACTTCCGGACGGCTTCGAAGCGATTCTGGACCACCATACGGCGCCTCAGGAAGGGGAAGCAGTGCACTATCAACACCGTGTATGGTGCGGATGGTGTTTTGCTGACTTCGACTGCGGATGTTGTGGATCGGTGGAGGGAATACTTCGAAGACCTCCTCAATCCCACCAACACGTCTTTCTTTGAGGAAGCGGTGCCTGGGGAATCTGTAGTGGACTCTCCTATTTCTGGGGCTGAGGTCGCTGAGGTAGTTAAAAAGCTCCTCGGCGGCAAGGCCCCGGGGGTGGATGAGATCCGCCCGGAGTTCCTTAAGGCTCTGGATGCTGTGGGGCTGTCTTGGTTGACAAGACTCTGCAGCATCGCGTGGACATCGGGGGCGGTACCTCTGGATTGGCAGACCGGGGTGGTGGTCCCTCTCTTTAAGAAGGGGGACCGGAGGGTGTGTTCCAACTATCGTGGGATCACACTCCTCAGCCTTC
Source organism: Nerophis ophidion (assembly GCF_033978795.1). NCBI lineage: Eukaryota > Metazoa > Chordata > Actinopteri > Syngnathiformes > Syngnathidae > Nerophis > Nerophis ophidion. The sequence continues at coordinate 22,602,324 of NC_084618.1, read as the reverse complement.
CCGGTAAGGTTTATTCAGGTGTACTGGAGAGGAGGCTTCGCCGGATAGTCGAACCTCGGATTCAGGAGGAACAGTGTGGTTTTCGTCCTGGTCGTGGAACTGTGGACCAGCTCTATACTCTCGGCAGGGTTCTTGAGGGTGCATGGGAGTTTGCCCAACCAGTCTACATGTGCTTTGTGGACTTGGAGAAGGCATTCGACCGTGTCCCTCGGGAAGTCCTGTGGGGAGTGCTCAGAGAGTATGGGGTATCGGAATGTCTTATTGTGGCGGTCCGCTCCCTGTATGATTAGTGTCAGAGCTTGGTCCGCATTGCTGGCAGTAAGTCGGACACGTTTCCAGTGAAGGTTGGACCCCGCCAAGGCTGTCCTTTGTCACCGATTCTGTTCATAACTTTTATGGACAGAATTTCTAGGCGCAGCCAAGGCGTTGAGGGGTTCCGGTTTGGTGGCCACGGGATTAGGTCTCTGCTTTTTGCAGATGATGTAGTCCTGATGGCTTCATCTGGCCGGGATCTTCAGCTCTCACTGGATCGGTTCGCAGCCGAGTGTGAAGCGACCGGAATGAGAATCAGCACCTCCAAGTCCGAGTCCATGGTTCTCGCCCGGAAAAGGGTGGAGTGCCATCTCCGGGTTGGGGAGGAGACCCTGCCCCAAGTGGAGGAGTTCAAGTACCTAGGAGTCTTGTTCACGAGTGGGGGAAGAGTGGATCGTGAGATCGACAGGCGGATCGGTGCGGCGTCTTCAGTAATGCGGACGTTGTATCGATCCGTTGTGGTGAAGAAGGAGCTGAGCCGGAAGGCAAAGCTCTCAATTTACCGGTCGATCTACGTTCCCATCCTCACCTATGGTCATGAGCTTTGGGTCATGACCGAAAGGATAAGATCACGGGTACAAGCGGCCGAAATGAGTTTCCTCCGCCGGGTGGCGGGGCTCTCCCTTAGA
>NC_084618.1:22543883-22598883 GCF_033978795.1 Nerophis ophidion | reverse complement strand
AACAACTGTTTACTCTTTTTAAATCAATTCAAGAAGCGCAATAAGGAAAAATGGGCTGCATGGTCGAGCTGCCAGAAGAAAGCCATCACTCCAAATGACTTTGTTCCAGAAGTTTTGAGGCTTGTCTCTGTGCTGTTTGGTGTAATGTAAGCGGGATACTTTTGTGACATTTGCGCCGAAATGGCTTTCGTCTGTCGACGCGACCATGAAGCCCATTTTTTCTTCAAACGCCTCCTTGTTGTGCATCTTGAAACAACCACATACATTTTTCATACAAGGTTTGTATGGAGGAAAAGCGGGTGTGACGACAGGTTATAAGGAACGCTGAAGGCAGTGCCTTCAACTAAGGCCCGCCCCCAATTTTGTTGTCCGGGTGGAAATCGAGAGAAATTCGGAAGAATGGTTGCCCCGGGAGACTTTTGAGTGGGGCACTGAACTTCGGGAGTCTCCCAGGAAAATCGGGATGGTTGGCAAGTATGAGTATTAGCGGTGAATGCGGTGCATAATACCGGCGGGCCAGCTCTAATTTTTATTTGATATTGCCTCAAGGGCCAAATTTGGCCCGCGGGCCAGAGTTTGACACCCATGAAATAGACTAAATAGGATTCATTAAGAAAAACTATTGACTGTATTCCATACAGTACTGCTCATAAGTTGACATAACCTGGGAGAATTTATGATTTCTTGCCCGTTCTTCAGAGAATATGAATAATAACACAAAAAAAACTTTCTTCCACTTAAGTTGTGAGAAGCTATTTATTGGCAAACAACTGCGTTTACTCTTTTTAAATCAAAATGACAAAAGAAAGTACCCAAATGACCCTGATCGAAAGTTGACATACCCCAGTGACTTTGATCTGATAACATGCACAAAAGTTGACACAAACAGGTTTGAAAGACTAATCAAGGTTCTAATCCTCACCTGTGACCTGTTTCTTTGTAATTAATGTGTGTGTATAAAAGGTCAGTGGGGTTCAGGGTGTCAGAATAATTGTATCTAAGTTATCACAATTAGACAAAAGCTGTCTTTGATCCTACCAATCAAAAGGCTTGTAAAACGCCACTGTGTAGGATAGGAAGTGACATGAAAGTGTTGGTTTTCTTGATGATAAATAATAAATAAATAAATGGGTTGTACTTGTATAGCGCTTTTCTACCTTCAAGGTACTCAAAGCGCTTTGACACTACTTCCACATTTACCCATTCACACACACATTCATACACTGATGGAGGGAGCTGCCATGCAAGGCGCCAACCAGCACCCATCAGGAGCAAGGGTGAAGTGTCTTGCTCAGGACACAACGGACGTGACGAGGTTGGTACTAGGTGGGAATTGAACCAGGGGCGCTCGGGTTGCGCACGGCCACTCTCCCCACTGCGCCACGCCGTCCCTAATGATATCCACAGGAAAATGCTGTCTTGACCCAGCGGAGAGGAAGCAGGACATGACTCCCCTCCAGGCACCTTTTCTTTGAACTGTTTTGTAACCAAAGGCGACGGCTGTTTACGACCCCCCCCCCCCCCTTCCTTTAGAAACAGCTGTTGCCATGTAATCAGGGAAAGTCCAAATAGAAGAAGAGGCGTACAATCTTTCGTCAGAGCGTAGTGGAAGACTGTACAAAAGTACAGCCCAGACGTTTCTCCTCAATTGAGCTAAATATAATTCTGTCTCTGTTTAATTCCTTGCTTCTTGTCTGGTTAATAGATGCCATCAGTGTTTGAACCTGACATGGGGCAATCAAGCCCTGTTATGACGAGACATCCCAATGATTAATACGATTGTGACTTGGTAAAACAGTCTACCCTTCAATTATTCACCACTTCCATTAAGTGCACCCCTGCTGCTCCTCTCTGCAGTCTTTTATCCTTCGCTTCCCTGCCGCGGTGGATGAAATCTTACCATGTTCGGCAGCCCTGCCACCGCCTGACCGTCCGCATCGAGAGTCGGCGAACACGCGTACGCGGCGCCAAAACCGGGGATGCGAAAGCCAGGCTGACAAGCCGAGCAGAGGGCATCCATAATTCAGCCCGTGGCGTTGTTGAGATGCTCAACGTGCGCTTGCTAACAGATGTTGTGTCTCTCACCATGAGTAGCATCTCCCAGAGAATGGAGGGGCTCGGAAGATAAATATCCTAGCTTTGGAAAAGGCGAACTGTACATTTTGTTCAGAAAACACAACCTGTGTTTGCAATCCTTGCAAATACACGCCTTTTGAATCAGGTTCTGGAAGAAGAGGTACCAGGAACAAAACAAAGGTCAATCATTATATTTCTTCATATATCACCACCATGTTTGATTTGATGTACCATTTAAAAACATACTGTTCCATTTCTCATAAATGTACCACATTTACATCATATTTGATAAATAGATGGATGGATGGATGGATAGATAGATAGATAGTACGGTACTTTATTTATTCCTTCAGGAAAATTTAAATTTTCAGCACAATCCCATTCAAGATCAGACAAACATTACATTTGAGTATATTATTTAAAGGAACATTTTATGTCATATTATGAAATGTATATTTGATCTTATATCTAGTTTAAAAGTACAATTTTACATGTATCTAATGTATAATATTCACATTATAGTTGATCCTCTTATTTAAAGGACCATTTTATTTTATAAATGTACCATATTTGATCATAACCATAAATAATGTAGCATATTTCATCACTAGTGGTGTGTGTGTGTGTGTGTGTGTGCGTGTGCGTGTGCGTGTGTGTGCGTGTGCGTGTGTGCGTGCGTGTGCGTGTGTGTGTGGAGGTCAACTGCAAGCCAAAATCAATACGGGAGTCAGAAAGTGCTTGAACACTTTACAAATTAAAAGTAAAGAATACATTTACATATATTAGACATCCTTATATACAAGCACACAATTATTCTAAGGCTCTTCTAAGGCTCAAAATATGAAGCAATGGCGAAGAAAATAAAAGTTTACAAACTTCAATATTTAAATAAAATATGTTACCAATTTCCAACTCGGCCACCTGGCTCTTGAAAGTCCGTTTTTTGAACAAGATTCTCTGGCTCTTTGATGACGGTGTCCTGTCAAAATAAAAGCATGTACAACATGCATACTAAATAAGTGCTTTCCACACAATGTCACAGCGCATGTCAAAATAAATGTATATTAAGAAAATAAAGGGCAGAAGAACCATATTTATATCATGTTTGAGCGCAGTGGGGAGAGTGGCCGTGCGCAACCTGAGGGTCCCTGATTCAAATCCCACCTAGAACCAACCTCGTCACGTCCGTTGTGTCCTGAGCAAGACACTTCACCCTTGCTCCTGATGGGTGCTGGTTGGCGCCTTGCATGGCAGCTCCCTCCATCAGTGTGTGAATGTGTGTGTGAATGGGTAAATATGGAAGTAGTGTCAAAGCGCTTTGAGTACCTTGAAGGTAGAAAAGCGCTATAAAAGTACAACCCATTTATTTATTTATCATACTTGCCAACCTTGAGACCTCTGATTTCGGGAAGTGGGGGGTGGTGATAGGGAGAGGGTGTGGCACGCACAAAAGTGCTTTCATCAAATGCACTAGAGTCTGGGATCTTCCATCTCTCCCTAGCATGGCCCAAAACGTACAGTAGATGGCAGTATTGTCCTGTTTAAGAGTGTCACAACATTGCTGTTTACGGCAGACGAACTGCTTTAAGGTAGACGAAAACGTGACTGCTGTTGTTGTGTGTTGTTACCGCGCTGGGAGGACGTTAATGAAACTGCCTCACAATAAACCCACATAAGAAGCCAAGAACTCGCCCTCGATAATCCTACAGTTCTAACGTCATTGGGCAGGCCCGCAGTTTATATTGTGGGAAAGCGGACGGGAAAACAGGCTTTCGACACGTCACTCAGGTTGGTCCGCATGGAACTGGAGGGGGCGTGGCCTCCAGCTCCGCCTGAATTTCGGGAGAACATTTTTTCCCGGGGGGATTTCGGGAGAGCCGCTGAATTTCGGGAGTCTCCAGGAAAATCCGGGAGTGTTGGCAAGTATGAGGTCAATGAATGTGTATGCGCTCCACACACACGCTAAGTTAACTTTCAGTTTTGATCCTCCTCACAGTGAACACAAGCATGTTAAGGCAGGCAACCTTTTTAGAGATTGCTCCCAACTTTAGAAAGCTCGGTTCGCTCTCTCCCAGCGCTGGTATTGTCTGTTTTTACTTATTTTCCAGAAAATAAAAGGGTTGAACGTCAATCCTAGTCACCTTTTATCAATTTTTTAAACGATCTTTCCGCTAAGTAGGGAGAGTCCCAATACTAACAAGGCTTTTATCGCCCGTAGGGACGGGGTTTGACACACCTGCACTCGGGATAAGCGGGCTCCTAGTGGCATGACCAAGAATCACTTGATGAAAGTACAGTGTTTTATTTTCCTATATTCAAACAGTGTTATTGTTCAAACTGTGTGTAAACATTATATTGGGGCCGAAAATTTGAAACATACTTGTTAAATACATGTGGGGAGGCAAAGCCGGCAGTCCGACAGCGAGACAGGGCACGCCGGGGCCTGCTGCAAGACGGCGGCGAGGAGGCGTGGACTGCGAGCAAGCAGCGAGGCGAGCCGGAATCAACCCGGTAAATATCATCAGGTGCGTGGGCAGAATTTAAATCTCCTCTCGCACTGTATAAAAGGGCAGCGGCCTTAAACGCCGGGGGAAGAGACGGAGAGAGAAGGAGCCAAAAGGAAGCCGATGCTGAGCTCGAGAGGACAAGAGTACAAGGAAGACGCTTGCAGCCAAAAAGGTGGAGAGAAAGACGCGAGCCTAAGAACGGGAAAACTGCAAAGAAAACCGGCGAGAGACTTACTTAGCGCAAAATAAAAGAATGTCCTTCCTTGGTGGTCCTGAGAACCCGCATGGCGACGGCTCGAGTCCGTCACAACACACTAAAGTAACTACAGTTGGTTGCGACATCTGTAAGTGCAAATTAGAAACTCAACAATGTCACATGGGAAGCGCATTGTGATGCGCGTTTTGTTCGAACCCCAGGATGCAAAGGACCAGTCGGACAAGACTTGCAGGTAAGGGCTTGCTTTAATATAAAAAAAATAATAGCACTGGTACAAAACGGACAAAAATCAACAAAATAAAACGCGTGTTGAACGCACGGCAAGCTAAGGCTAGTACTTAGCACGGAGTCGAGAAGTTCAAGGGCAATGTGCCGAGCGCACAGGAAGCTAAGGAGATACTTAGCGCAGAGACAAGAACTAGAAAACGTCCACGTGAGTGTTGCTTACCGCAAACAAAGGATCATGCTAGAACGAAGGAGAAGGCAGGCTTAAATAGGGAAGTAATCAATAAACATAGGTGTGTGTCAAAAGCAAGTAGCAGGTGGAACAAAACAAACAGAAAACACAAAAGGACTCGAAAAACGAAATCAAAATGTGATCCGGGAAGCGGATCACAACAGACTATGCAAAGCGAAAGCCGTTTATCAACAACACCCAGAAACGCCAGCGGACTGTTGAGCAACTTAAGCTGCATATCGAGCAAGGATGGGAAATAATTCCACCTGAAAAAGCTTCAAAAATTGCTCTCCTCAGTTCCCAAACGTTTACTGAGTGTGGTTAAAAGGAAACATGCTTGTTTTTAATGAATACTTATGGCTACTACGCTACTGTATTTTATTCCGAGGTGGAGAAAAGTTTGAGAACCACTGTCCTAAGTGCACAAAGAGACCTCCCAACAATGTGACGTGGTCCTGGAGGTTTTTGCAGGGGGGGAGGGGGGTAATCGAGGTCGAGGTGTTCGCAGTGGGTCTCCGTCCCCCACCCCACATTCCTTCAGAAAAACTTTGTATTTTATTTGATTGATTTATTTATTTTTTCTATCCAGGGTGGAAAAGAACAGAAAAATGGAAGCAAGCTTCAACCTGACGTGGAACATCAGTGCACCCTGCTTGTGGACCCAGGTAAGTCCGCGCTAATGACAGAAGATTTATATATAATGCTCATTAGTTGACGCGTAATGTTAAACAGGGTTACATATCAATATTGTGTTTCCATGGCAACGGCGTTTGAAGGCTTACACGGCCGAGATTATCACTTTGCATGGAATCAATGGTTACATATATATATATATATATATATATATATATATATATATATATATATATATATATATATATATATATATATATATATATATATATATATATATATATGTCTTGATTGGATTATCCAGAGAATAGTGCTCGATACCGTGGTAGAGCGCAATATGTAGGTGTGGGAAAAAATCACAAGACTACTTCATCTCTGAAGAACTGTTTCATGAGGGGTTCCCTCAATCATCAGGAGATTTCCGTGATGATTGAGGGAACCCCTCATGAAACAGTTCTGTAAAGATGAAGTAGTCTTGTCATTTTTTCCCACACCTATATATATATATATATATATATATATATATATATATATATATAGTATTTGGCCACCTGCCTTGACTCACTTATGAACTTGAAGTGCCATCCCATTCCTAACCCATAGGGTTCAATATGATTTTGGTCCACCTTTTGCAGCTATTACATCTTCAACTCTTCTGGGAAGGCTGTCCACAATGTTACATAGTGTGTTTATTGGAATTTTCCACCATTCTTCCAAAAGCATATTGGTGAGGTCAAACAATGATGTTGGTCTAAAAAGGTCTGGCTCTCAGTCTCCGTTCTAAATCATGCCAAATGTGTTTTATCGGGGTTCATGTCAGGACTCTGTGCAGGCCAGTCAAGTTCATCCACACCATGTATTTATGTACTTTGCTTTGTGCACTGGTGCACCGTCATGTTGGAAGAGGAAGGGGCCCCGCTCCAAACAGTTCCCACAAGGTCGGTCGGGAGCATTGAATTGTCCAAAATGTTTTGGTATCCCGTAGCATTCAGAGTAAGGGAGCCAAGCCCAACTCCTGAAAAACAACCCAGACCCATAATTCCTCCTCCACCAAATTTCACACTCCTACCACTTCGTGGATGAGTTGCTGTTGTTCCCAAACTCTTCCATTTTCTTATAATAAAGCCGATAGTTGACTTGGAATATTTAGGAGCAGGGTAATTTCACGACTGTATTTGTTGCACAGGTGGCACCCTATGACAGTTCCACGCTGGAAATCACTGAAAGTGGCTCATTCTTCCACAAATGTTTGTAGAAACCGTCTCCATGCCTAAGTGCTTGATTGTATACACCTGTGGCCGGGACAAGTGATTAGGTGGCCCAATATATTTGGCAATATAGTGTGTGTGTGTGTGTGTGTGTGTGTGTGTGTGTGTGTGTGTGTGTGTGTGTGTGTGTGTGTGTGTGTGTGTGTGTGTGTGTGTGTGTGTATATATATATATATATATATATATATCCCATCCATCCATTTTCTACCGCTTATTTACTTCGGGGTTGCGGGTGGCGCTGGAGCCTATCTCAGCTACAATCTAGCGGAAGGCGGGGTACACCCTGGACAAGTCGCCATCTCCTCGCAGGGCCAACACAGATAGACAGACAACATTCACATATATATATATATATATATATATATATATATATATATATATATATATATATATATGTATATATATTTATATATATATATATATATATATATATATACATATATATATATATATATATATATATATATATATATATATATATATATATATATACACACACACAACCCCCATTTCCATTTTTTTGTTTGCAAATAATCATTAACTTTAGAATTTGATGCCAGCAACACGCGACGAAGAAGTTGGGAAAGGTGGCAATGAATACTGATAAAGTTGAGGAATGCTCATCAAACACTTATTTGGAACATCCCACAGGCGTGCAGGCTACTTTGGAACAGGTGGGTGCCATGATTGGTTATAAAAGCATCCATCCGTCCATCCTTCTTCCTCCGCTTATCCAAGGTCGAATCGCGGGGGCAGCAGCCTAAGCAGGGAAGCCCAGACTTCCCTCTCCCCAGCCACTTCGTCTAGCTCGTCCCGGGGGATCCCGCGGCGTTCCCAGTCCAGCCGGGAGACATAGTCTTCCCAAGGTGTCCTAGGTCTTTTCCGTGGCCTTCCTAGGGAGGCGTTCAGGTGGCATCCTGACCAGATGCCCAAGCCACCTCATATGGCTCCTCTCGATGTATAAAAGGTATAAATGCAGCTTCCATGAAATGCTAAGTAATTCACAAACAAGGATGGGAGGAGGGTAAGCCAAATGTCGAACAGTTTTACAACAACATTTCTCAACAAGCAATTGCGAGGAATTTAGGGATTTTACCATCTATGGTCCGTAAAATCATCAAAAGGTTCAGAGAATCTGGAGAAATCACTGCACGTAAGCGATGATATTACGGACCTTTGATCCCTCAGGCGGTACTGCATCAAAAACCGACATCAGCGTGTAAAGGATATCACCACATGGGCTCAGGAACACTTCAGAAAACCACTTTCAGTAACTACAGTTGGTTGCATCATCTGTAAGTCCTAGTTAAAACTCTACTATGCAAAGCAAAACCCATTTATCAACAACACCCAGAAACACCGCCGGCTTGGCTGGGCCCGAGCTTACCTAAGATGGACTGTTGCAAAGTGGAAAAGTGTTCTGTGGTCTGATGAGTCCACATTTCAAATAACATTTGGAAACTGTGGACGTGGTGTCCTCCGGAACAAAGAGGAAAATAACCATCCGGATTAGTATAGGCGCAAAGCTTAAAAGCCAGCATCTGTGATGGTATGGCGGTGTATTAGTGCCCAATGCATGTGTAACTTACATATCTGTGAAGGCGCCGTTAATGCTGAATGGTCCATACAGGTTTTGGAGCAACATATGTTGTCATCCAAGCAACGTTATCAAGGACGCCCCTGCTTATTTCAGCAAAACAATGCCAAGCCACGTGTTACAACAGCGTGGCTTCATAGTAAAAGAGTGCGGGTACTTTCCTGGCCCGCCTGCAGTCCAGACCTGTCTCCCATCGAAAATGTGTGGCGCATTATGAAGCGTAAAATATGACAACGAGACCCGGGACTGTTGAACAACTTAAGCTCTACTTAAAACAAGAATGGGAAATAATTCCACTTTCAAAGCTTCAACAATTAGTTTCCTCAGTTCCCAAACGTTTATTGAGTGTTGTTAAAAGAAAAGGTGATGTAACACAGTGGTGAACATGCCCTTTCCCAACTACTTTGGCACATGTTGCAGTCATGATATTCTAAGTTAATTATTATTAGCAAAAAAATAAATAAAGTTTATGAGTTTGAACATCACATATCTTGTGTTTGTAGTGCATTCAATTGAATATGGGTTGAAAAGGATTTGCAAATCCTTGTATTCCGTTTATATTTACATCTAACACAATTTCCCAACTCATATGGAAACGTGGTGTGTATATATATATAAATATATATACATATATATATATATATATATATTGAAGCTTAAAAAAATAATAGTAGAGCTCAGGCACATATCGGAAAACCTTTAGACACTACATTCTTGTCTCCTAGCAACCAGCAAGGAAGACAAAAAAAAAAAAACAGCATGAGTGCAGTAAAAGCTGACATTTTGCTCAAGCACTTTTTTACCAATTCTGTTTGAGCATGTTTTATTTTGACAAGTATTGACTGCATGTTTTTCCTTTTTTTTTTTTTTTTTACAATTGCCATCAATGAAGACATCTGCACAAACTTGAGCATAACAAGTATCGATCTAATCCTAACCTGAATGTTTTCTCATGTGCTGATTTGATGAAAGTTGTTTCTTTAACAGTGTTCAAGTTACCTGATACACAATCTTTTTTATTTATTTTTATTTTTTTACCGCGGGAAAAAGAAACACAACGGTGCGGCGAGATTCATTATTACACTGACGGAAATCAATAATAATGCCCGCGTGAAACTCATTTTCTCACATTAACTTTGTTTTCTTGTCTTCGGAACAAGAACGGCCTCCGGCATTTGCCAAAGAAATACAACTCGTGGAGAGGAACAAACCCTGGGCAATTATTTTGCTTCAGGGGGCTTAATTTAGAGAGAAAAAATGTGTCCGGGGGAACACTAATACAAAACTTCGCAATAATGTCTGAATGGTAAAAACGTTATGGACAGACCGCCGTAAAAAAAACGGAATGGAATTTTAAATGTTTTCACTGAATGAGGAACCCAGAATGTACATGAAAACAAAGAATGTGGGATTTACAACATTACCTATAATAGTTAGAATAATTGTATCTAAGTTATCACAAAAGTCCACTGTGTAGGATGGGAAGCAACATGAAAGTGTTCCGTTTCTTTCATGTACTGTAATCAACAGAAAGATATTGTCTTTACCCAAGAACTACAAAGCGAGGAAGCAGGGCCAGACTCCCTTCAAGGCGACCTTTTCTGTGAACTGTTTTATGTGGGTTCTTCCGAGGATGTCGCAGTCGTAGTGGTTTGTGCAGTCCTTTAAAACATTTGTGATTTAGGGCTATATAAATAAACGTTGATTGACATTGATTGCTTTTACAAAGTTGTATGTGAACTCTTTTACGATCTTTTCAAAGTCAACAGCTGTTTACAACCCATGTCCCTTAGAAACAGCTGTCGCCATGTATTCAGACTGTACAAGCCCAAACGTTTCTCTTCAAATTGAGCCAAATTTAATTCTGTCTCTGTTGAAGTCCTTGCTTCTTGTCTTGTTTAATAGAGGTCATCAGTGTTTGAACCTGACAATGATAATGGCGGGCCGTGCGTTTCCCACCTAGGCCTTCAGTGATGTCCTTACTTAGTCCGACTTCGATAAATACTTCTCAAAATACCATCATTTATGTCACTACATGACCACGGATGGGATTTACAATATTAACTATGATTGTTAGAATGATTGTATCTAAGTTATCACAAAACTCCACTGTGTAGGATGGGAAGCAACATGAAAGTGTTCCGTTTCTTTCATGTACTGTAATAAACAGAAAGATATTGTCTTGGCTCAAGAACTACAAAGCGGGGATGAAGCAGGGCCTGACTCCCCTCAAGGCGACCTTTTCTATGAACTCTTTTACGACCTTTTATGTGAACTCTTTTACTACCTTTATTTTTAACTGTTCTGTAACCAAAGGCAACGGCTGTTTATAACCCACGTCCCTTAGAAACAGCTGTTGCCATGTATTCAGACTGTACACGACTACAGCCGAGACGTTTCTCCTCAAATTGAGCCAAATTTAATTCAGTCTCTGTTGAATTCCTTGATTCTTGTCTTGTTTAATAGATGTCATCAGTGTTTGAAGATAGTGGCGGGCCGTGCGTTTCCCACCTAGGCCTTCAGTGATGTCCTTGCTTAGTCCGACTTCAATAAATACCTCTCAAAATACCATCATTCATGTCACCGCATGACCACAGGTGTGGAAATACTATACAGGAAAACGTGCATTGAATCACCTCAACAGTGTACTAAACGGTCTATTTTTCTAAAAATGTGTCTGGGGGGGTTATCTATTTTTTTAGGGATACTAATACAAAACCTCACAATAATGACTGAATGGTAAAAACGTTATGGACAGATCGCCTTAAAAATTTGAAATGGAATTTAAAGTTTTTTTAATGAATGGGACAACCAGAATCTACATGAAAATAAAGAATGTGGGATTTACAATATTAACTATCCTGGAAGTATGCTAAATGCTCCCATGTTTGCATTTTACTGTTTTATGCTTGTATTTATATGAATTTTTTACACGTAAACCTAAAAATGGTAAAGTTTGTTACAAGGCGCTACTTTACAAGTATGCTAGATGTTTCTATCTGCGCATTCTAATATTTTATATTTGCATTTTAGCTAGTTTTGTACGTTTCGGTGTAAAAAATGTTGGTTTCTTTATTAGGCGCTACCTTGCAAGTATGCTAACTGTTCCCATGTTAGCATTTTAAAGTTGTATACTTGCATTTCAGCAAATTTTGTTTTTTTCAGTGTAAAAAATGTTGGTTTCTTTATTAGGCGCTACCTTGCAAGTATGCTAACTGTTCCCATGTTAGCATTTTAACGTTTTATACTTGCATTTCAGCAAATTTTGTTTTTTTCAGTGTAAAAAACGTTGGTTTCTTTATTAGGCGCTACCTCGCAAGTATGCTAACTGTTCCCATGTTAGCATTTTAATGTTTTATACTTGCATTTCAGCAAATGTTGTATGTTTCAGTGTACAAAATGTTGGTTTCTTTTATTAGGCGCAACCTTGCAAACCTTAACATCCTAGATTTTAATGTTGTATGCTTGTATTTTAGTGAATTGTGTACGCTTAAACCTAAAAATGGTCAAGTTTGTTGAAAGGCGCTACCTTACAAGGATGCTAGCTGTTTCCATCTTCGCATTCTAATATTTTATATTTACATTTTAGCTAGTTTGGTACGTTTCAGTGTAAAAAATGTTGGTTTCTTTATTAAGCGCTACCTTGCAAGAATGCTAACTGTTCCCATGTTAGCATGTTAATGTTTTATACATGTATTTTAGCTAATTTTGTAAGTTTTCGTGTAAACATTGGTTTCTTTTGCAAGGCACTGCCTTGCACGTATGCTAACTGTTCCCATGTTTGCAAGCTAACAGTTTATGCTTGCATTTGTGTTATTTTTATAAGTTCAAACTTTGAATCCTGGATTTCGCGACAAGGCGCTACATTGAAAGTATGCAAACTGTTCCCATGTAAGCATGCTAATGTTTTATACTTGGAATTTTGTTAATGTAAACCTTAAACCTTAAGATCCTGGATTTTACCACCTTGGAAGTATGCTAATTGTTACCGTGTTAGCATTTTAATGTTGTATGCTTGTATTTTAGTGCATTTTGTAGGCTTAAACCTACAAATGGTAAAGTTCGCTACAAGGCGCTACCTTGCAAGTATGCTAGCTGTTTCCACCTTAGCATTCTAATGTTTTATACTTGTATTTTAGCTCATTTTGGACATTTCAGTGTAAAAAATGTGGGTTTCTATATTAAGTGCTACCTTGCAAGTATGCTAATTGTTCCCATGTTAGCATTTTAGAGTTTTATACTTGCATTTTAGCAAATGTTGTATGTTCCAGTGTACAAAATGTTGGTTTCTTTATTAGGCGCTACCTTGCAAGTATGCTAGCTGTTCCCATGTTTGCATGCTATTGTTTTTCACTTGGAATTTTGTCCTTTTAAACCTTAAACCTTTACATGCTGGATTTTGCTACCTTGAAAGTATGCTAACTGTTCCCATGTTAGCAATTTAATGGTTTATGCTTGTTTTTTAGTATTTTTTTATGCTTAAACGTAAAACTGGTCAAGTTTGTTACAAGGTACTACCTTGCAAGTGTGCTAACTGTTCACATTATAAAATTTTAAAGGGTTTTACTTGCATTTTAGCTCATTTTGTACGTTTCAGTGTAAAAAATGTTGGTTTCTTTATTAGGCGTTACGTTGCTAGTATGCTAACTGTTCCCATGTTAGCATTTTAAAGTTCTATAGTTGCATTTTAGCCAATTTTGTACGTTTCAGTATAAAAAAAAATGGTTTCCTTATTAGGCGCTACCTTGCAAGTTTGCTAGCTGTTCCCATGTTTGCATGCTAATGTTTTTCACTTGGAATTTTGTAAATTTAAACCTTAAACCTTTACATCCTGGATTTTGCTACCTTGAAAGTATGCTAAGTGTTCCCATGTTAGCAATTTATTGTTTTATGCTTGTTGTTTAGAGATTGTTTTATGCTTAAACTTAAAACTGGTCAAGTTCGTTACAAGGTGCTACCTTGCAAGTATGCTAGCTGTTTCCACTTTAACATTGTAATGTTTCATACTTGAATTTTAGCTAATTTTGAAAGTTTCGGTGTAAAAAATGTTGGTTTCTTCATTAGGCGCTACCTTGCAAGTATGTTAACAGTTCCCATGTTAGCATTTTAAAGTTTTATACTTGCATTTTAGCAAATTTACAATTTTTCAGTGTAAAAAATGTTGGTTTCTTTATTGGGCGCTACTTTGCAAGTATGCTAACTGTTCCCCTGTTAGCATTTAAATGTTTTATACTTGCGTTTTAGCAAATGTTGTATGTTTCAGTGTCCAAAATGTGGGTTTCTTTTATTAGGCATTACCTTGCAAACCTTAACATCCTAGTTTTTAATGTTGTATGCTTGTATTTTAGTGAATTGTGTACGCTTAAACCTAAAAATGGTCAAGTTCGTTACAAGGCGCTACTTTGCACGTATATTAGCTGTTTCTACCTTAGCATTCTAATGTTTTATACTTGAATTCTAGCTAATTTTGTACGTTTCAGTGTAAAAAATGTTGGTTTCTTTATTAGGCGCTACTTTGCAAGTACGCTAACTTTTCCCATGTTAGCATTTTAAAGTTTTATACTTGCATTTTAGCACATTTTGTATTTTTCAGTGTAAAAAATGTTGGTTTCTTTATTGGCCGCTACCTTTTAAGTATGCTAACTATTCCCATGTTAGCATTTAAATGTTTTATACTTGCATTTCAGCAAATGTTGTATGTTTCAGTGTAAAAAATGTTGGTTTCTTTATTAGGCGCTACCTTGCAAGTATGCTAGCTGTTCCCATGTTTGCATGCTAATGTTTTTCACTTGGAATTTTGTCAATTTAAACCTTAAACCTTTACATGCTGGATTTTGCTACCTTGAAATTATGCTAACTGTTCCCATGTTAGCAATTTAATGGTTTATGCTTGTTTTTTAGTATTTATTTCATGCTTAAACTTAAAACTGGTCAAGTTCGTTACAAGGTGCTACCTTGCAAGTGTGCTAACTGTTCCCATTATAGCATTTTAAAGTTTTATACTTGCATTTTAGCTAATTTTGTACATTTCAGTGTAAAAAATGTTGGTTTCTTTATTAGGCGCTACCTTGCAAGTATGCTAACATTTCCCATGTTAGCATTTTAAAGTTGTATACTTGCATTTTAGCAAATTTTGTATTTTTCAGTGTAAAAAATGTTGGTTTCTTTATTGGCCGCTACCTTTTAAGCATGCTAACTATTCCCATGTTAGCATGTAAATGTTTTATACTTGCATTTCAGCAAATGTTGTATATTTCAGTGTACAAAATGTGGGTTTCTTTATTAGGCGCTAACTTGCAAGTATGCTAACTGTTCCCCTGTTAGCATTTAAATGTTTTATACTTGCATTTTAGCAAATGTTGTATGTTTCAGTGTCCAAAATGTGGGTTTCTTTTATTAGTTTTGCGAGTTCAAACCTTGAATCCTGGATTTCGGAACAAGGTGCTACCTTGCAAGTATGCTAATTTTTTCCATGTTTGCAAGCTAACAGTTTATGCTAGCATACAAATTAATATAAAAACATATCAAGGATAAAAATAACAGACAGAGAAACTGATACGATTTTTTAAAAATACACACATCCTTGGTAGCAGTCGAGTTGTCTAATGGTATAGAAACAATACTATTAATAAAGACATACACAAATGTTTACCTTCCTTCCCTCCGTGTGTGGATGTTTTGAATAACACGCATGTTCATCTTTCGGCTCAGTGCAGCGTGCGTCCGACTAAAGTGTAAACGACGATTTCCCGCTGACTGAAAATTGACACAGCATTTGCATTTTAATATCACAGTCAAAAAAAAAAAACACACGGAATGATGAAACCAAACTGCTAATGCATGTTTTTGCATATTCATATGAATTATGATCGCCTTTTCATTCCCTGGCGTGAATCTCCTCTCGCTGTGTTTTTTATTCAGAACTCTTGACAATTCCCTCAGCGAATAACACACACACACACACACACACACACACACACACACACACACAGGTTATCATTTGGAATGGGGACCAATTTGTCGATCTGAACTTGTGGGGACCAGCCTTTCTACAGGTTGTGGAGGCATTAAAAAAAATGGGGTAAAATGGCCACTGCCCAGTTAGCTCATACACATCTTTAAATCTCTGGATTGATGAATTAATTTGCTGATCAGTCTTACTGGGGGCCCTGGGGAAAAAGAGTCAATATGGTTCATGGGGACCGAATTTAAATCATTTTGCATAATTTACACACATTTATACGTGACTACTGAGGACCATTTACAGTACATAAAAATAAGTTCAAATTAAATATGACATGATCACTTAGGCATCTTCAGAATAAATCTGACTTATTTAAAAAGCTTTCCCTTAAGGGTATCTTTTTTTGGTCCTCATACCGTCAGAGGTCCCCCTAAAGGTGAGTGTGTAAACAGAGCGATGTAACCATTAAGTCAGCATTGCCAGAATACACACACACACACACACACACACACACACATTCTGGTCATCATTTGGAATGGGGACAAATTTGTCAATCAGAACTTGTGCGGACCACCCTTTCTACAGGTTGTGGAGGCATAAAAAATATGAGGTAAAATGGCCACTGCCCAGTTAGCTCATACACGTCTTTAAATCTCTGGATTGATGAAGTAATTTGCTGATCAGTCTTACTGGGGACCCTGGGGGAAAAGAGTTAATATGGCTCATGGGGACCAAATTTAAATCATTTTGCATAATTTACACAAATTTGTACGTGACTACTGAGGACCATTTACAAAAAAAATAAGTTCAAATTAAATATGACATGATCACTTAGGCATCTTCAGAATAAATCTGACTTATTTAAAAAGCTTTCCCTTAAGGGTATCTTTTTTTGGTCCTCATACCGTCAGAGGTCCCCCTAAAGGTGAGTGTGTAAACAGAGCGATGTAACCATTAAGTCAGCATTGCCAGAATACGCACACACACACACACACACACACACACACACACACACACACACACATTCTGGTTATCATTTGGAATGGGGACCAATTTGTCGATCAGAACTTGTGGGGACCACCCTTTCTACAGGTTGTGGAGGCATAAAAAATATGAGGTAAAATGGCCACTGCCCAGTTAGCTCATACACGTCTTTAAATCTCTGGATTGATGAAGTAATTTGCTGATCAGTCTTACTGGGAACCCTGGGGGAAAAGAGTTAATATGGCTCATGGGGACCAAATTTAAATCATTTTGCATAATTCACACAAATTTGTACGTGACTACTGAGGACCATTTACAAAAAAAATAAGTTCAAATTAAATATGACATGATCACTTAGGCATCTTCAGAATAAATCTGACTTATTTAAAAAGCTTTCCCTTAAGGGTATCTTTTTTTGGTCCTCATACCGTCAGAGGTCCCCCTAAAGGTGAGTGTGTAAACAGAGCGATGTAACCATTAAGTCAGCATTGCCAGAATACACACACACACACACACACACACATTCTGGTTATCATTTGGAATGGGGACCAATTTGTCGATCAGAACTTGTGGGGACCACCCTTTCTACAGGTTGTGGAGGCATTAAAAATAATGAGGTAAAATTGCCACTGCCCAGTTACCTCATACACATCTTTAAATCTCTGGATTGATGAAGTAATTTGCTGATCAGTCTTACTGGGGGCCCTGGGGAAAAAGAGTCAATATGGTTCATGGGGACCGAATTTAAAACATTTTGCATAATTTACACACATTTATACGTGACTACTGAGGACCATTTACATAAAAATAAGTTCAAATTAAATATGACATGATCACTTAGGCATCTTCAGAATGGATCTGACTATCATTTAAAAAGGTTTACCTTTAGGGGACCAGTTATTTTGGTCCTCATACCGTCAGAGGTCCCCTAAAGGCGACTGTGTAAACAGAGCGATGTCCCCATTAAGTCAGCATTGCCAAAACACACCCACACATACTGGTTATCAACTGCAATGGGGACCAAGTTTTTGATCAGCACTTGTGGGGACCACCCTTTCCCGAGGTTGTGGAAGCATAAAAAAAATTATGTAAAATGGCCACTGTCCAGTTAGCTCATACACGTCTTTAAATCTCTGGATTGATGAAGTAATTTGCTGATCAGTCTTACTGGGGACCCTCGGGAAAAAGAGTCAATATGGTTCATGGGGACCAAATTTAAATAATTTTGCATTTTTACACACATTTATACGTGACTACTGAGGACCATTTACAAAAAAAAAGTTCAAATTAAATATGACATGATCACTTAGGCATCTTCAGAATGGATCTGACTATCATTTGAAAAGGTTTACCTTTAGGGGACCTGTTTCTTGGTCCTCATACCGTCAGAGGTCCCCTAAAGGTGACTGTGTAAACAGAGCGATGTCCCCATTAAGTCAGCATTGCCAGAACACACACACATACTGGTTATCATCTGGAATGGGGACCAAGTTTTTGATCAGTACTTGTGGGGACCACTCTTTCTCGAGGTTGTGGAGGCATAACATTTTTTAGGTAAAATGGCCACTGTCCAGTTAGCTCATACACGTCTTTATACCTCTGGATAGATGAAGTAATGTGCTGATCAGACTTACTGGGGACCCTGGGGAAAAGGAGTTAATATGGCTCATGGGGACCAAATTTAAATCATTTTGCATAATTCACACAAATTTTTACGTGACTACTGAGGACCATTTAAAAAAAAAAAAAAAGGAAAAAAAGTTCAAATTAAATATGGGCCAAAGCTTAAAAATCACTTAGGCATCTTCAGAATGGATCTGACTACCACTTAAAAGGGAACCTGGTTTTTTTTTTTGTCCCCATACTGTCAGAGGTTCCCTAAAGGTGACTGTGTAAACAGAGCGATGTCCCCATTAAATCAGCATTGACAGAACACACACACACACACACACACACACACACTGGTTATCATTTGGAATGGGGACCAAGTTGTCGTTCAGTACTTGTGGGGACCACCCTTTCTACAGATTGTGGAGGCATAAAAAATGTAGGTAAAAAGGCCCACTGCCCAGTTAGCTCATACACGTCTTTAAAATCTCTGGATCGATGAAGTAATTTAAAAGGGGACCTGTTTTTTTTGTCCCCATACCGTCAGAGGTCTCCTAAAGGTGACTGTGTAAACAGAGCGATGTCCCCACTAAATCAGAACTGCCAGAACACACACACATAGTTACACACTGCCTGCTGTTCCATGCATATTTCATGCACAACCTTTCACTCCAGTTGCGCTCAGCAGTCCGCAGGGGGCCTCCCGGTCAGGGGCCACAGGCGACCGCCCGACCGAGCCGTCAGCTCGCCAAGCCAACAGATGCGTTGGAAATGTCTCGCGCGCTCTTCAATAATCGATGCGTTTGAACCTGAAACGCTGCGCCCGAGCTGTCGGTGATTGCGAGGAATAAGCCGGACGTGATGTGTTTGTCAATCTGAGCCACGCCGAGCGCCCGCCGGGTCTTTGGGGGATTGGAATCATCACACGTGCCTCCGTGCGGGCCAGCGAGCAGGAAAACAAACATGACTCACGGGGATTCTGGTCTTGAAACGACACGTGTGTTCATCCCGAGACTCATTAATGCGTCTCTGCTTAGCTTAGCACAGTTTACCATACTTAGGTTTAAATGGGCAAAATTAGCTAAAATACAAGTATACAACATTCAAATGCGAATATGGGAATTCCTAGCATACTTGCAAGTTAGCGCCTAGTAATAAAATTTCCCATTTTTCGGTTTAAGTGTACAAAATTAGCTAAAATACAAGTTTAAAACATTAAAAGTTGAATATGGGAACTGCTAGCATACTGGCAAGTTAGCACCTAGTAATACAATTTACAATTTTTTGGTTTAAGTGTACAAAATTTGCTAAAATACAAGTTTAAAACATTAAAATTTGAATATGGGAACTTCTAGCATACTTGCAAGTTAGCGCCGGGTAATAAAATTTCCCATTTTTCGGTTTAAGTATACAAAATTAGCTAAAATACTAGTTCAAAACATTACAATTTGAATATGGGAACTGCTTGTATACTTGTAACAAAATTTACCATTTTTAGATTTAAATGTACAAAATTTGCAAAATACAAGTATAAAACATTAAAATGCTAACATGAGAACCATTAGCATACTTGCAAGGTAGTGTCTAGTAACAAAATGTAATTTTTTTAGGTTCAAACATAAACAATTAACTAAACTACAAGCATAAAACATTAAAATGCGAACATGGGAACAGCTAGCATACTTGCAAGTTAGCACCTAGTTACAAAATTGCGCATTTTTAGGTTTGAATGTACAAAATTTGCTAAAATTCAATTTTAAAACATTAAAACGCTGACATGGGAACAGCTAGCATGTCTGCAAGTTCGCGCCTCGTAACAAAATTTCCCATTTCTAGGTTTAAGTGTACACAATTTGCTAAAATACAAGTTTAAAACTTTACAATTCAAACATTGGAACTGCTAGCATACTTGCAAATTAGCGCCTAGTAACAAAATTTCCAATTTTTAGGCTTAAATGTACAAAATTTGCTAAAATACAAGTATAAAACATTAAAATGCTATCATGAGAACCATTAGTATACTTGCAAGGTAGTGTCTAGTAACAAAATTGAAAATTTTTAGGTTCAAACGAACAAAATCAGCTAGATTACAAGTACAAAACAATCAAATGCGAACATGGGAACAGCTAGCATACTTGCAAGTTAGCGCCTAGTAACAAAATTTAACATTTTTAGGTTTAAGTGTACACAATTTGCTGAAATACAAATATAAAACATTAGAATTTAAATATGGGAACTGCTTGTATACTTGCAAGTTACCGACAAGTAACACAATTTTAAATTTTTAGGTTTAAATGCAAAAAATTTACAAAATACTAATATAAAACATTAAAATGCTAGCATGAAAACCGTTAGCGTACTTGCAAGGTAGTGTCTAGTAACAAAATTGAACATTTTTAGGTTTAAACGTACAAAATCAGCCAGAATACAAGTTTAAAACATTAAAATGTGAACATGGGGACAGCTAGCATTCTTGCAAGTTAGCACCTAGTTACAAAATTTCCCATTTTTAGGTTTAAGTGTACAAAATTTGCTAAAATACAAGTATAAAACATTAAAATGCTATCATGAGAACCATTAGTATACTTGCAAGGTAGTGTCTAGTAACAAAATTGAAAATGTTTAGGTTCAAACGAACAAAATCAGCTAGATTACAAGTATAAAACAATCAAATGCGAACATGGGAACAGCTAGCATACTTGCAAGTTAGCGCCTAGTAACAAAATTTACCATTTTTAGGTTTAAGTGTACACAATTTGCTAAAATACAAATATAAAACATTAGAATTTAAATATGGGAACTGCTTGTATACTTGCAAGTTACCGACAAGTAACACAATTTTAAATGTTTAGGTTTAAATGCAAACAATTTACAAAATACTAATACAAAACATTAAAATGCTAGCATGAGAACGTTAACGTACTTGCAAGGTAGTGTCTAGTAACAAAATTGAACATTTTTAGGTTTAAACCTACAAAATCAGCCAGAATACAAGTTTAAAACATTAAAATGTGAACATGGGGACAGCTAGCATTCTTGCAAAATTTCCCATTTTTAGGTTTAAGTGTACAAAATTTGCTAAAATACAAGTATAAAACATTAAAATGCTATCATGAGAACCATTAGTATACTTGCAAGGTAGTGTCTAGTAACAAAATTTAACATTTTTAGGTTCAAACGAACAAAATCAGCTAGATTACAAGTATAAAACAATCAAATGCGAACATGGGAACAGCTAGCATACTTGCAAGTTAGCGCCTAGTAACAAAATTTAACATTTTTAGGTTTAAGTGTACAAAATTTGCTAAAATACAAGTATAAAATATTAAAATGCTATCATGAGAACCGTTAGCATACTCGCAGGTAGTGTCTAGTAACACATTGAACATTTTTAGATTTAATCGTGCAAAAAATGCCAAAATACAAGTTTAAAACATTAAAATGCCAACATGGGAACAGCTAGCATTCTTGCAAGTTAGCGCCTTGTAACAAAATTTCCCATTTTTAGGTTTAAGTGTACAAAATTTGCTAAAATACAACTTTAAAACATTACAATGTGAACATGGGAACAGTTAGCATTCTTGCAAGTTAGCGCCTAGCAGGGGCGTAACTAGACCTAATACTGTACTGGGGCACACCTGGGGCACACCTGGGGCACAAATAATTCATGTGAGCGTGCAAAGCGCGCAAGCAAAAACATTTTTTCAGCACTTATTTATCATAAAAAATACATAAATAGTGCTTTAAACTATGAAATCATATCAGATTATGTTGTATGGATCTTTGATTAACCACCAGAAATTAACTAATGTATTTGACCTACTTGTGCACTTTTTTTACTCCAGACTTCTAAACTGCTACTGGTAAAAGCAAAAAGGAAGAGCAATTAATCTTTTTGAAATATTTATTGCAGTAATCATCTGCAAATTTAACATCTACAAAAGTAAAACAAAAAATAAAGCACCCCTACATCTCTGGGTTCTTTTATATTATTTAATTTCCATTGATGGCAATGTGACTAATCTTATTTCAGATACACAAAACTATAAAATATACACAAAAAAATAAAGCCACAGTAGTAGAATAAATGAACAACTGTTGTGTGTCTGTTCAGGGAATCATTTTCTGAGAAGTAAACTGTAACGTCTCCTTTTCATTTTTGCAAAGTGGTCAATCACTCTGGACAGACATGGAAATATTACAGTAACTGTTATACAGTTGACCAGTGGTTCCCAACTGCTGGCTCGTGACATAAAAGTGGATTGTGTGTCATTTTCAGTCAGATGTGTGCATGAAAAAAAAAAAAGTTTAGGGAGAAAAAAATCAAATTGTGGCAACAAAACCAGATATTTTTAGCCATGTTTCTAGTGACTATTAGTGAGTATTTTAGCAAAAGGCAAACCGACTAACAAGTTGGAGGAAGCCTCAGGACAGACATGGAAATATATATTTTACCATACTATCAATCAATCAATCAATCAATCAATGTTTATTTATATAGCCCCAAATCACAAATGTCTCAAAGGAAAGCACAAATCATTACGACTACAACATCCTCGGAAGAACCCACAAAAGGGCAAGGAAAACTCACACCCAGTGGGCAGGGAGAATTCACATCCAGTGGGACGCCAGTGACAATGCTGACTATGAGAAACCTTGGAGAGGACCTCAGATGTGGGCAACCCCCCCCCCCCTCTAGGGGACCGAAAGTAATGGATGTCGAGCGGGTCCAACAAGATACTGTGAAAGTTCAATCCATAGTGGCTCCAACACAGCCGCGAGAGTTCAGTTCAAAGCGGATCCAAGACAGCAGCGAGAGTCCCGTCCACAGGAAACCATCTCAAGTGGAGGCGGGTCAGCAGCGTAGAGATGTCCTCAATCGATACAGGCGAGCGGTCCATCCTGGGTCCCGACGAGCTGTCCATCCTGGGTCTCGACTCTGGACAGCCAGTACTTCATCCATGGTTATCGGACCGGACCCCCTCCACAAGGGAGGGGGGGACATAGGAGAAAGAAAAGAAGCGGCAGATCAACTGGTCTAAAAAAAGTAGTATGTGCGCTGTTGTCTATGTTATGTAGACTTAAAACTCTGAAGCGTTTTTTTTTTATTGGTGAAATTTTTACTGGGGCACGTGCCCTAGTGAAATATGTCTGGCGACGCCCCTGGCGCCTAGTAACAAAATTTCCCATTTTCAACTTTAATTTCATTTTTTGTGCCTGCTGGGATGTACAGATACAGGTGGTGCATTCAATCATATTAATGTTTTTTGTGCTGTAATCAAGTAGATTATATACTTTATGCAATATATATACCATATCATTTTACCATAAAAATACAAATACAAAAAACAACATTGACGCCATTATGTGTCTCTGCTGCCACCCTGAGGCTAAATACAATAGTGCAGCCCTGAGATCTCCAACGTGGTCTGGATCGGACACAGGAGGACGCTGCTATCTAGTGGTTATTTGGCAGTATAACATTCTGACCTCCCTGGGTCTATACGAATGTTGATTTTAATTGTGTTGTGTATGATGATTGTTTATGATGATTTTTCACAGATTTATTTGCCTTTAAAAATCATTGGTTATTTTTTTCCCCCCAAAAGACTTACCCTTAGATCAATTAAGCGGTATTTAAGTCATTTTAAATCTGGCACCTTAATAAGCAGCTCAAGGTCCATTAGTGTCTGAGGGTGGTCCTTCAGGCAAGTAGCAGGACAGCTCAATGTTTATTTTTATTTGATTTGTACCCCGAAAGGGACAAGCAGTAGAAAAGGATGTTTGCCAGCTCAATGTAAACTTTCTTAAAGGCGGGTGACGTCACGGATTGTAGCGGACATTTTGGTCAAGCACAGATCCCAGCTATAAGTCGTCTGCTTTAATCGCATAATTGCAAAGTATTCTTGACATCTGTGTTGCTGAACCTTTAGCAATTTGTTCAATGAATAATGGAGACGTCAAAGAAGAAAGATGTAGGTGGGAAGCGGTGTATTGCGGCCGCCTTTAGCAACACAAACACAGCCGGTGTTTCTTTGTTTACATTCCCGAAAGATGACAGTGAAGCTTTACTATGGAACAGAGTGGTCAAGCGGACATGGTTCCCTACCACATGTCAACCGGCAGGTTTCGGTGAGAAAATGGTGGAAATAAGTCGGCTCTTACCGTAGACATGAGCGGAGAGCTTGCATCCTCCTGCAGCTGCGGACTCTCTTACCTCCTCCCACTGGAGACACTGGTGGTCACCACAACCGTGGCCACACCCCTCCGACTGTACAGGTACAACCATATAATCTCACTAAAACACTAGAAACACAATAAGCAGATAAGGGATTTTCCAGAATTATCCTAGTAAATGTGTCTAATAACATCTGAATCGCTCCCACTGCCCTCGTCTTTTTTTTTCTAGTCCTTCACTCTCGCTTTCCTCATCCATGAATCTTTCATACTCGCTCAAATTAATGGGGAAATCGTCACTTTCTCGGTCCGAATAGCTCTTGCTGCTGGAGGCTATAGTTATAAACAATGTGAGGATGTGACCCGTGACGTCACGCGCACATCGTCTGCTACTTCCGGTACAGGCAAGGCTTTTTTATTAGCGACCAAAAGTTGCGAACTTTATCGTGGATGTTCTCTACTAAATCCTGTCGGTAAAAATATGGCAATATCGCGAAATGATCAAGTATGACACATAGAATAGACCTGCTATCCCCGTTTAAATAAGAACATCTCATTTCAGTAGACCTTTAAGTCAGATTTTGCGAATATCCTTTTGGCGATATCTTTCTAATAGACTAGCCGTTCCAATGTAAAAATGCCAATTTTATCATGCTAAAATTTTACGCTAGCACTAATTTTTCAAGTTAAACCATAAAGTTGAGGATTTGTGTTGTAGAATTTCGGTTGGGGAATGACCAAATTTCAATGGTCAAATCAACGTCAGAACCCAACATTGATTAAACGTTGCAAGTAGGCTAGCTGGTCCAGTGTTAGCAAGCTAAAATTTCATGCTTGCATTTTAGTTAATTCTGTTTAAGCTCGAACCATAACATTTTTGATTTCATGCCGAGGGGCCACCTTGCAAGTAAGCTAAATGTTCTCATGTTTTATACTTGCAGTATAGCTAATTTTGTACGTTTTTAGTGTAAAAATGGCACTGTCTTGCAAGTAGGCTAACTTTACACATGTTAGCATGGTAATAGTTTATACAAGCATTTTTTCTACTTATAAGTTTAAACCTTAAAATCAAGAATTTCGGTTCCAGGCACTACCTTTGAAAGTATGCTAACTGTTCTCATTTTAATACTTGCAATATAGCTAATTTTGTACATTTAAGTGTAAAAATCGCACTATTTTGCAAGTATGCTAACTTTACCCATGTTAGCAAGGTAACAGTTTATGATAGCATTTTTTTCCAATTATAAGTTTAAACCTTAAAATCATGAATTTCGCTTCCAGGCACTACCTTTGAATGTATGCTAACTGCTTCCACGTTAGCATGCTCCTGGTTTTTATTCGCAATTTAGCTTTTTTACGTTTAAACTTAAAAATGATGGATTTTGTTACTGGTCGCTACCCAGCAAGTATGCTAACTGTTCCCATGTTGGCATTGTAATGTTTTATAATTGCATTTTAGCTAATCTTGTACGCTTAATCATAAAAATCATGGGGGGAAAAAAATCATGGTTCCTTAGCAAGTATGCTAACTGTTTCCATTTTAGCAAGCTAACTTTATAATGCTGGAGTTTTTGCCAATTTTTTATATTTTTATTTAAAAATGTTGGATTTCGCTACTCGGCACTACTTTGCAAGTATGCTAACTGTTCTCATGTTAACATGCTAATGGTTTTTGCTAGCAATTTAGCTTTTTTTGTTTGTTTGTTTCTAAATATCATGTATTTTGTTTCTAGTCACTACCGAGCAAGTGTGCTAAGTGCTCCCATGTAAACATGCTAACATTTTATGCTAACATTTCAGCTCATTTTGAACACTCTATGTTAGCGGAAGGAGCTGGGTTCCTGGCATGTATTTCCGAGCATTTAGACGATTGTTAAGAGCATGTGGAGACATTGTTAAAACCATTTTTGGAATTACATGAAATTATTTTGTGTTCATTTTAGGGCTGTCAAAAGTCATCGCGATAACTATAAGTTCCTTTAACGGCGCAGCTTTTTCTGACATGCGGTTAGCGCACACATGTCCTTTTTGACCTTTGGACTGTTTCATAGCATGGCAAAACATTAAAATGTTTTAGCATACTTGCAAATTAGGACCAATTTTCAATGGTCAAGTCAACGTCAGAACCCAACATTGATTAAACGTTGTTTCAACGTTGTATTTGTGCTGTAGAATTTTGGTCGGAAAGTGACCAAATTTCAACGATCAAATCAACGTCAGAACCCAACATTAATCAAATGTTATTTCAATGTTGTATTTTTGCTGTGGAATTTTTGTTGGAAAATGACAAAATTTCAACAATCAAATCATCTTCAGAACCCAACATTGATTAAACAATGTTTCAACGTTCTATTTGTGTTGTAGATTATTGGTTGGGGAATGACCAAATTTCAAAGGTCAAGTCAACGTCAGAACCCAACATTGATTAAACGTTGTTTCAACGTTGTATTTGTGCTGTAAAAATTTTGGTGAGAAAATGACCAAATTTCAATGGTCAAATCAACCTCAGAACCCAACATTGAGTATACGTTGTTTCAACGTTGTATTTGTACTGTACAATATTGGTTGGATAGGCACCAGCGCCCCCCGCAACCCAAAAGGGAATAAGCTGTAGAAAATGGATGGATGGATGGATGGATGGATGGATGGAATATTGGTTGGGAAATGACCAAATTTCAATGGTCAAATCAACGTCAGAACCCAACATTGATTAAACGTTGTTTCAACGTTGTATTTGTACTGTAGATTTTTGTTTGGGAAATTAACAATTTTCAAAGGTCAAGTCAATGTCAGAACCCAACATTGATTAAACGTTTTTTCAATGTTGTATTTGTCTTTTGGAATATTGGTTGGGAAATGACCAAATTTCAATGGTCAAGTCAACATCAGGATCCAACATTGATTAAACGTTGTTTCAACGTTGTATTTGTGTAGTAGAATATTGGTTGGGAAATGACCAAATTTCAATAGTCAAATGAACGTCAGAACCCAACATTGATCAACTGTTGTTTCAACGTTGTATTTGTGTTACAGAACATTGGTAGGGAAATGACCAAATTTCAATGATCATATCAACGTCAGAATCCGACATTGATCAAACGTTGTTTCAACCTTGTGTTTGTGTTGTACAATATTGGTTTGGAAAATGACCAAATTTCAATGGTCAAATCAACGTCAGAACCCAACATTGATCAAACTTTGTTTCAACGTTATATTTGTGCTGTAGAATATTGATTGGGAAATGACCAAATTTCAATGATCAAATCAACGTCAGGACCCAACATTGGTCAAACATTGTTTCAACGTTGTATTTGTGTTGTAGAATATTGGTTGAAAAATAGCCAAATATCAATGATCAAATCAACGTCAGAATCCAACATTGATTAAACGTTGTTTCAACGTTGTATTTGTGCTGTAGAATTTTGGTTTGGAAATTAACAATTTTCAAAGGTCAAGTCAATGTCAGAACTCAACATTGATTAAACGTGGTTTCAATGTTGTATTTGTCTTTTGGAATATTGGTTGGGAAATGACCAAATTTCAATGGTGATTTGACGTTGTTTCAACTTTGTATTTGTGCTGTACGATATTGGTTGGATAGGCACCAGCGCCCCCCGCAACCCCAAAAGGGAATAAGCGGTAGAAAATGGATGGATGGATGAATGGAATATTGGTTGGGAAATGATCAACTTTCAATGATCAAATCAACGTCAGAATCCAACATTGATTAAACGTTGTTTCAACGTTGTTTTTTTGTAGTACAATATTGGTTGGGAAATGACCAAATTTCAATGATCAAATCAATGTAAGAATCCAACATTGATCAAACATTGTTTCAACGTTGTATTTGTGTTGTAGAATATTGGTTGGAAAATGGCCAAATGTCAAAGATCAAATCAACGTCAGAATCCAACATTGATTAAACGTTGTTTCAACGTTGTATTTGTGTTGTAGAATATTGGTTGGGAAATGACCAAATTTCAATGATCAAATCAACGTCAGGACCCAACATTGATCAAACATTGTTTCAACGTTGTATTTGTGACGTAGAATATTGGTTGGGAAATGACCAAATTTTAATGATCAAATTAACGTTGTGTTCATTTTAGGGCTGTCAAAGTCAAATAATAACATGTTTAACTGCGCATATTTTTCTGACATGCGATAAGCGCGCAGGTGTCCTTTTTGACCTTTGGCCTGTTGCCATGTAATGGCGTTCAGTTACTGTTAAGCCGCCATCGGGAAAACAACAATCAGAAATGGACAAAGTACATTACGAAAATCTCGGATCCAAAGCCATGGCAAGTCGTTCTCCCGACAAGACATGGCTATTTTATCTTCGATCGCCGTTAGACGTGCTTCACTTCCACTCATGAGTAACATAAAATGTAGATTGTGACTTTAACTGTCGCTTCCGGGTGGGTTCAGCTGATCCCACACGTCCACAGGAGTCTGGCGTTCAGAGTTCAACAAAGATTTATATTCACCATCAATGATTTCAATATTCGACTTTTTAGTCCGTGTCATTCCTCTCCGAACTCTCCAAGCCCTCCTTCTCCTGCTGTTCCCGACTGCTCCTGTTAAAGACAACAGGTGATTAGACAACTCGTACCACCTGGGGAAATCTAATCACCTGTCAGCTGTGTGACACAGCCCTGTCTGCCAGAGCGCTATCCTCAGCACCTTGGACAGCGACTGCCAACCTCCGCTCCCGCAGACAGCGCTGGCCACGCCTCCCTCCACAAACTGCTTCAGTAAAAGCTTAGCAGAAAGAAAAGACAGCAGACAGGAACACAGACAAGATATTATTTATTCTTCTCACAACATCAAAACCTTTTAAAATACCTCTTCTCATAACCAACCACGCATTTCCGGCTTCAAAATAATATCGCTACACAACACATCCGGTCTAACTACAGAAACATAATGAAAAATGTCTTACGTTACAATGTTTTGTAATATCATCTGTGATAAATCTACCTAAATGTTTTCTGGCAGATTGAAATAGTGTATATTTGTATATAACCTGTTTTGATTGATAGTCTGCAATTACAGAATGTTTTGCCGACTTTATATCACATTTCATTAAGAGGTTAAAACATTGTTATGCAGAAATATGAATACACTTAACTTGTACAACATGTCATGCAAAGAATATCAGAAGCATTTATTCAGGTAGAAATATCAAATTACATATTTGACAATCAAAGCATGATCATATCAATCCACATTTTGTGTCATTTTTGTCTGAAACTGCTATCTAAATATGGCGTAGCTCCTCCTCTGAATGCAAGTGCTCCTACAGCAGGAATAAAAATTCCATATTTCTACTATACAAAATCTGGCAAGACATCAACGAATTGCAGGTTTTTTTGTTTTTTTAGAAATCCTCATTAAAACAAAACAAAATACCTCATTAAAACAAACAAATTGTTCAGTCATGGTATTGAACACTTGATTATCTGTCGAGGTTACACTTAATAAAGATGAAAAATGGTAACTAACGTTATTAATTTTGAGTTATCTATGAAGAAAATGTGATTCATCGCAATCAAATATTTCAATCGTTTGACAGCCCTAGCTTATATTTTCCCTTGCCATGTAGATTATGTGTTCTAACGTCATCCGTATTTCAGTTGAGCTTTTAAAACATTCTAAATTTCTCCATGAAAGCGAGTAAGAAATATAAATGTGATTAAAAAATAATACAAAAGTAATAGCTGACTGGTTTCAGGCCCCTTGCGGTTTTACACTGCTCTCGTTTTGCTTGGAGTTGGGTTGACTAGACACGTTCTGTCGACAGCAGTCTTGCTATCTGGACACTGAACCAAACAGTTCAACGTCCGCACCTGAATTGACTTGATGAAAGCCAATGAGTCGGAGCTAAATTTCATAGAGTTAGGTGGTACCGTTGTTGTACACTTTATCTGGCGGACCCTTGCTTGTGAAGGACAGGTAGGTGTCGCAAACAGGTAGGACCAGAAGTGTCTAGGGTGGTAGTCTGCACCAGCATGAAAAATTATCCGGTAAGTTTGCTTGGTGTGTTCGTCCACGTCCATTTCCAGCTGCTCCGGTGAGTAGACATGGTCGTGGCAGACAAAAAATTTACATAAAAGTATTTGCTGACTGGTTTCAGGACCCTCGCAGTCTCACACTGCTCACGTTATGCTTGGAGTTGGGTTGACTAGACAAGTTCTGACGACAGCAGTTGCTATCTGGACACTGGACCAAACAAAGCGTTCTATGTCCGCCCCTGAATTGACTTGACGAAAGCCAATGAGACGTAGCTAAATTTCATAGAGATATGTGGTACCGTTGTTGTACACTTTATCGGGCAGACCCTTGCTTGTGAAGGACAGGAAGGTATCTTTGGTCTCGATGGTAATGTCGTCCACAAACTGGTAGGACCAGAAGTGTGGTAGTCCATACCGGCGTGACAAATGACGAAAAACACCGCTGCTTGGTGTGTTCGTCCACATCCATTTCCAGCTGCTCCGGCGAGTAGACATGGTCGTGGCAAACGAACATGAAAGTAATAGCTGACTGGTTTCAGGCCCCTCGCGGTCTTAAACTGCTCTTGTTTTGCTTGGAGTTAGGTTGACTAGACACGTTCTGTCAACAGCGGTCTTGCTATCTGGACACTGAACCAAACCGTTCTCCGTCCGCATCTGAATCGACTTGACGAAAGCCAATGAGACGTAGAGATATGTGGTACCGTTGTTGTACACAATATCAGGCCGACCCTTGCTTGTGAAGGACAGGAAGGTGTCGTTGGCCTCGATGGTGATGTTGTCCACAAACAGGTTGGGCCAGAAGTGTGGAAGTCCATACAGGCGTGACAAATGACGGAGAAGAGCCGCTGTTTGGTGTGTTCGTCCACGTCAATTTCCAGTTGCTCCGGCGAGTAGACATGGTCGTGGCAGACAAAAAATTAACACAAAAGTAATAGCTGACTGGTTTCAGGCCTCTCACGGTCTTACACTGCTCTTGTTTTGCTTGGAGTTAGGTTGACTAGACACGTTCTGTCACGTCCGCACCTGAATCGACTTGACGAAAGCCAATGAGATGTAGCTAAATTTCATAGATAGGTGGTACCGTTGATGTACACTTTATTGGGCGGACCCTTGCTTGTGAAGGACAGGTAGGTGTCATTGGCCTCAATGGTGATATCGTCCACAAACAGGTAGGACCAAAAGTGTCCGGGGTGGTAGTCCATACTGGCGTGACAAATGACGAAGAAGGGCCGCTGCTTGGTGTGTTCGTCCACGTCCATTTCCAGCTGCTCCGGCGAGTAGACACGGTCGTGGCAGACGAAAAAGTAACATAAAAGTAATAGGTGACTGGTTTCAGGTCTTACACTGCTCTTGTTTTGCTTGGAGTTAGGTTGACTAGACACGTTCTGTCACGTCTGCACCTGAATCGACTTGACGAAAGCCAATGAGACGTAGCTAAATTTCATAGAGATAGGTGGTACCGTTGTTGTACACTTTATTGGGCGGACCCTTGCTGGTGAAGGACAGGTAGGTGTCGTTGACCTCGATGGTGATGTCGTCCACAAACACGTAGGACCAAAAGTGTCCGGGGTGGTAGTCCATACCGGCTTTAAAAATGACGGCGAAAAGCCGGTAAGTCTGCTTGGTGTGTTCGTCCATGTCCATTTCCAACTGCTCCGGCGAGTAGACATGGTCGTGGCAGACGAAAAAGTAACATAAAAGTAATAGCTGACTGGTTTCAGGCCCCTCACGGTCTTACACTGCTCTTGTTTTGCTTGGAGTTAGGTTGACTAGACACGTTCTGTCAACAGCGGTCTTGCTATCTGGACACTGAACCAAACCGTTCTACGGCCGCCCCTGAATTGACTTGACGAAAGCCAAGGAGACGTAGCTAAATTTCATAGATAGGTGGTACCGTTGTTACACACTTTATCGGGCGGACCCTTGCTTGTGAAGGACAGGTAGGTGTCATTGGCCTCGATGGTGATGTCGTCCACAAACAGGTAGGACCAGAAGTGTGGAAGTCCATACCGGCGTGACAAATGACGGAGAAGAGCCGCTGCTTGGTGTGTTCGTCCACGTCCATTTCTAGCTGCTCTGGCGAGTAGACATGGTTGTGGCAGACAAAAAATTAACATAAAAGTAATAGATGACTGGTTTCAGGCCTCTCACGGTCTTAACTGCTCTTGTTTTGCTTGGAGTTAGGTTGACTAGACACGTTGTCGACAGCTGTCTTGCCATCTGGACACTGAACCAAACCGTTCTACGTCCGCACCTGAATCGACTTGACGAAAGTCATTGAGTAGCTAAATTTCATAGATAGGTGGTACCGTTGTTGTACACTTTATCGGGTGGACCCTTGCTTGTGAAGGACAGGAAGGTGTCGTTGGCCTCGATGGTGATGTCGTCCACAAACAGGTAGGACCAGAAGTGTGGAAGTCCATACCGGCGTGACAAATGACGGAGAAGAGCCGCTGCTTGGTGTGTTCGTCCACGTCCATTTCTAGCTGCTCCGGCGAGTAGACATGGTTGAGGCAGACAAAAAATTAACATAAAAGTAATAGCTGACTGGTTTCAGGCCTCTCACGGTCTTAACTGCTTTTGTTTTGCTTGGAGTTAGGTTGACTAAACGCGTTCTGTCGACAGCGGTCTTGCTATCTGGACACTGAACCAAACCGTTCTTCGTCCGCACCTGAATCGACTTGACGAAAGCCATTGAGGAGTAGCTTAATTTCATAGAGTTAGGTGGTACCGTTGTTGTACACTTTATCGGGCGGACCCTTGCTTGTGAAGGACAGGAATGTGTCGTTGGCCTCGATGGTGATGTCGTCCACAAACAGGTAGGACCAGAAGTGTCCGGGGTGGTAGTCTATACCGGCGTGAAAAATGACGGCGAAAAGCCGGTAAGTCTGCTTGGTGTGTTCGTCCACGTCCATTTCCAGCTGCTCCGGCGACTAGACATGGTCGTGGCAGATGAAAAAGTAACATAAAAGTAATAGCTGACTGGTTTCAGGACCCTCGCGGTCTTACACTGCTCTTGTTTTGTTTAGAGTTAGGTTGACTAGACATGTTCTGTTGACAGCGGTTGCTATCTGGACAATGAACCAAACAAACCGTTCTACGGCCATCCCTGAATTGACTTGATGAAAGCCAATGAGACGTAGCTAAATTTCATTGAGATAGGTGGTACCGTTGTTGTACACTTTATCGGGCGGACCCTTGCTTGTGAAGGACAGGTAGGTGTCGTTGGCCTCGATGGTGATGTCGTCCACAAACAGGTTGGACCAGAAGTGTGGTAGTCCATACCGGCGTGACAAATGACGGAGAAGAGCCGCTGCTTGGTGTGTTCGTCCACGTCCATTTCTAGCTGTTCCTGCGAGTAGACATGGTCGTGGCAGACAAAAAATTAACATAAAAGTAACAGCTGACTGGTTTCAGGCCCCTCGCGGTCTTACACTGCTCTTGTTTTGCTTGGAATTAGGTTGACTAGACACGTTCTGACGACAGCAGTCTTCTTTTTGGACACTGACCCAAACCGTTCCACGTCCGCAGCTGAATTGACTTAACGAAAGCCAATGAACCGTAGCTAAATTTCATAGAGATAAGTGGTACCGTTGTTGTACATTTTATCGGGCGGACCCTTGCTTGTGAAGGACAGGTAGGTGTCATTGGCCTCGATGGTGATGTCGTCCATAAACAGGTGGGACCAGAAGTGTCCGGGGTGATAGTCCATACCGGCCTGACAAATGACAGAGGACAGCCGGTAAGTCTGCTTGGTGTTTTCGTCCACGTCCATTTCCAGCTGCTCCGGCGAGTAGACATGGTCGTGGCAGACGAAAAAGTTACATAAAAGTAATAGCTGACTGGTTTCAGGCCTCTCGCGGTCTCACACTGCTTGTTTTGCTTGGAGTCAGGTTAACTAGACACGTTATGCCGACAGCAGTCTTGCTATCTGGACACTGAACCAAACAGTTCTACGTTCGTACCTGAATCGACTTAACGAAAGCCAATGAACCGTAGCTAAATTTCATAGAGATAGGTAGTACCATTGTTGTACACTTTATCGGGCGTACCCTTGCTTGTGAAGGACAGGTAGGTGTCATTGGCCTCGATGGTGATGTCGTCCACAAACAGGTAGGACCATACCAGCCTGACAAATGACAGAGGACAGCCGGTAAGTCTGCTTGGTGTATTCGTCCACGTCCGTTTCCAGCTGCTCCGGTGAGTAGACACGGTCGTGGCAAACAAAAAAGTAACGTAAAAGTAATAGCTGACTGGTTTCAGGACCCTCGCGGTCTTACACTGCTCTTGTTTTGCTTGGAGTTAGGTTGACTAGACACGTTCTGACGACAGCAGTCTTCTTTTTGGACACTGAACCAAACCGTTCCACGTCCGCAGCTGAATCGACTTAACGAAAGCCAATGAACCGTAGCTAAATTTCATAGAGATAGGTGGTACCGTTGTTGTACACTTTATCGGGCGGACCCTTGCTTGTGAAGGACAGGTAGGTGTCATTGGCCTCGATGGTGATGTCGTCCACAAACAGGTAGGACCAAAAGTGTCCGGGGTGATTGTCCATACCGGCCTGACAAATGACAGAGGACAGCCGGTAAGTCTGCTTGGTGTTTTCGTCCACGTCCATTTCCAGCTGCTCCGGCGAGTAGACACGGTCGTGGCAGACGAAGCCGTCGCTGGCGATTCGGTTGACGAAAAAGGTCAATATGTCCGGGTGCGTCCAAAACTGCCGCCTGTCGGTTTTGTGACCGCATGCCTTGCAGCGTCCTTGGCGCCCGCCCGTGGCGCGTCTGATCAGAGAGTTCAGCGTCTCGCCGTTGAGTGGTTTTGGCAGACTGACGATGCTGCCCAAGTTGGATGTGGACGAGGTGGTGAAGTGGCACTGAGGACACCTGCTGACATCCCGCACCTGGATGGTGGTCTGGATGCCGCACTGGTCGAACCAGGACAGCAGAGGCATCAGCAAGTCCAAGGAGTCGTTGGTCTCGTAAAAGATCAGCGAAGGCACGGAGTCGCAGAGCTCCGCCAGCGCCACGCAGAGCTCTGCCGACGTGAAACACATGCCCGGGTTTTCCAGTGCGGACAAGTAGAGGCACGCGAAGGCGGGCATCTCAGGAAGCAGAGTCACAAACTCTTGAAACTGCTTGGGGAGCTTGTCCTGCACCACGCTCAGGTTAAGTGTGGCCTGCAGGGTGGCGTTCATCCAGCAGTTGTTGCAGTAATTTGCAAAGCGGCAGATCTTCTTCAGTGGGTTCTTCTTGTCGTAGTGGCCGCGTTTCTCCACGCTGTCCAACATTTCGTTGGCGCTCGCGTCACCTGCGCAAACTGTTGGGTTTGGCAAAACAGCGTCAAGTTTCTGAGGGTGACGTGTGGTGGATGTGGTGGTACTACCAACCGGTGGGCAGCGCTGGTCTCGTTACTCCGTTGATGAAAGTCCTCAGCCTGTTGGTGGCCACGGCGCCCAAAGCAAAGCCCAGGAAGAGGAAAGGCATGTTGCTGCGGGCGGCCACCCCCCAGTTCTAAAGTAGCACAACGTCAGCGTGGGGTACTAGCGCTTTATGACGTCACCACACTCTTGACTTCCTGTTGTGTGACATCATCGCTTTGTCACACAGAAACCTGCGCCATGAGCCAAAAGGCCTTGAACGGCATGCTTTTCCAGCTCAGTTTAAATTTAAATAAATACGATTGAACAAGTGGAATAACACAACTTAATCAGTAAAAAGTCAGTAAAAAATTGGTGGAATTTTAGTAAATGAGTGTATTTAGTTGATAGTAATCTACTAATTGTATAGCTCATGTTTTACTGTGCAGACCTGATATATATATATATATATATATATATATATATATATATATATATATATATGTGTGTGTATGTGTGTGTATATATATATATATACATATATATATGCATGTACTGTATGTATATGTGTATATATATATATATAAATATATTTGTTTGTGTGTGTATGTGTGTGCGTATATGTTTGTGTACGTATATATATATATATATATACTCATATATATACATACATATGTATATATGTGTGTGTGTATGTAAATATATACATACATATATATATATATATATATATATATATATATATATATATGTGTGTGTGTGTGTATATATATATTATATGTGTGTGCATATATATGTGGTGTGGATATGTGTGTATATATGTATATATATATATGTGTGTATATATATATATAAATTATGTATATATATGTGTGTATATATGTATGTATATGTGTATATATATTAGTGTATATATACTGTGTATGTATATATATACCGTATATATATATATATATATATATGTGTGGTGTGGATATGTGTGTATATATGTATATATATATGTGTGTGTATATATATATATATATATATATTATGTATATATGTGTGTATATATGTATGTATATGTGTATATATATTAGTGCAGGGGTGGGCATTACGTCGATCCCGATCGACTGGTCGATCTCGGAGGGTGTGTCAGTCGATCTCAAGCCAGGCATTAAAAAATATACATAAAAATGAGCAATCATCAATCATACCAAGACTTCACTTTCGTCAGTTTGACATTCTCGGCACCCGAGGATCTTGTGAGATGACTCTGGCTGCTGCGAGCTCATATTTAAGAAAAAAATCACTAACAGGGCGGACGCAGAGAAACACATTTTATTTCTAGAGACTCCGTACCTACTGTCAAAACTCTAAAGACCGACTGCACAGTTCCTGTCTTCGCCATAAAAGACCTGTTTCATCCTGCCTGTGCTAACAAAATAAGAGTCTCAGAAAGCTAGCGTGCACAAGCTAGCAAGCTACGGAGTTTGATGCCAATGTATTTCTCCCCCGCCCTAAGCGACCGCTTTCTCACTTGCTTGCCCACCCGCACACTCACTGACGTCACTCACCTGCTGCCAGACATTAAAGGGCCACACACATATGCTACTCTCATAACAAAGTGTTTAAAAACGAGTATGCAAGTTGGACAAATGAGATGCCAAATCCAACCACTTTCATGTGGTATTGGACAGAAAGGAGGACTTTTTTTTCCTCCATTTGAAAATGCGGACGATATCAGCACCACTGTCTGATTCCAATCAATGCAAGTCATCAGAATCAAATACACCAACTTATCAATCAATCAATGTTTACTTATATAGCCCTAAATCACTAGTGTCTCAAAGGGCTGCACAAACCACTACGACATCCTCGGGCAAGGAAAACTCACACCCAGTGGACATCGGTGACAATAATGACCCAGTGGGACGTCGGTGACAATGATGACTATGAGAACATGATACTGTGATACTGATGATACTGATGACTATGAGAACACATGAGAACATGATACTGTGAAAGATCAATCCATAATGGATCCAACACAGTCGCGAGAGTCCAGTCCAAAGCGGATCCAACACAGCAGCGAGAGTCCCGTTCACAGCGGAGCCAGCAGGAAACCATCCCAAGCGGAGGCTGATCAGCAGCGCAGAGATGTCCCCAGCCGATACACAGGCGAGCAGTACATGGCCACCGGATCGGACCGGACTCCCTCCACAAAGGAGAGTGGGACATAGAAGAAAAAGAAAAGAAACGGCAGATCAACTGGTCTAAAAAGGGAGTCCATTTAAAGGCTAGAGTATACAAATGAGTTTTAAGATGAGACTTAAATGCTTCTACTGAGGTGGCATCTCGAACTGTTACCGGGAGGGCATTCCAGAGTACTGGAGCCCGAAATGAAAAAGCTCTACAGCCCGCAGACTTTTTTTGGGCTTTGGGGATCACTAATAAGCCGGAGTCCTTTGAACGCAGATTTCTTGCCGGGACATATGGTACCATACAATCGGCAAGATAGGATGGAGCTAGACCGTGTAGTATTTTATACGTAAGTAGTAAAACCTTAAAGTCACATCTTAAGTGCACAGGAAGCCAGTGCAGGTGAGCCAGTACAGGCGTAATGTGATCAAACTTTCTTGTTCTTGTCAAAAGTCTAGCAACCGCATTTTGTACCAACTGTAATCTTTTAATGCTAGACATGGGGAGACCCGAAAATAATACGTTACAGTAGTCGAGGCGAGACGTAACAAACGCATGGATAATGATCTCAGCGTCTTTAGTGGACAGAATGGAGCGAATTTTAGCGATGTTGCGGAGATGAAAGAAGGCCGTTTTAGTAACGCTTTTAATGTGTGCCTCAAAGGAGAGAGTTGGGTCGAAGATAATACCCAGATTCTTTACCGTGTCGCCTTGTTTAATTGTTTGGTTGTCAAATGTTAGAGTTGTATTATTAAATAGAGTTCGGTGTCTAGCAGGACCGATAATCAGCATTTCCGTTTTTTTGGCGTTGAGTTGCAAAAAGTTAGCGGACATCCATTGTTTAATTTCATTAAGACACGCCTCCAGCTGACTACAATCCGGCATGTTGGTCCGCTTTAGGGGCATGTAGAGTTGGGTGTCATCAGCATAACAGTGAAAGCTAACACCGTATTTGCGTATGATGTCACCTAGCGGCAGCATGTAGATGCTGAAGAGTGCAGGGCCAAGGACCGAACCCTGGGGAACTCCACACGTTACCTTAACGTAGTCCGAGGTCACATTGTTATGGGAGACACACTGCATCCTATCAGTAAGATAAGAGTTAAACCAAGACAGGGCTAAGTCTGACATACCAATTCGTGTTTTGATACGTTGTAATAAAATATTATGATCGACAGTATCGAAAGCAGCGCTAAGATCGAGGAGCAGCAACATAGATGACGCATCAGAATCCATCGTTAGCAATAGATCATTAGTCATTTTTGCGAGGGCTGTCTCCGTCGAGTGATTTGCCCTGAAACCGGATTGAAAGGTTTCACATAGATTGTTAGACGCTAAGTGTTCATTTAACTGCTCCGCAACAATTTTTTCGAGGATTTTTGAAATAAAGGGAAGGTGAGACACCGGTCGGTAGTTTACCATGAGGTCAGGATCGAGGTTAGGTCTTTTAAGAAGAGGATGAATAACCGCTTTTTTGAATGCTAGGGGAACAGTGCCGAGGAAAGTGATAAGTTTATAATATTTAGCACTGATGGACCTAATAATACAAAGAGCTCCTTGATCAGTTTCCCAGGAAGAGGGTCAAGTAAACATGTTGTTTGTTTTATTCCATTTACAGGTTGTAACAATTCCTCTAATGTTATTTCCTCAAAACGAGAGAAACTATTTTGGAGGGCAGTATCCGCCGTATATACAATCGTGTCAGTGTTAATAGAACCCCGTTGTAGCTGGGACGCATTGTCTTTAATCTCCTTTCTAATGACTTCAATTTTCTTACTAAAGAATTGCATAAAGTCATCAGCTGAGTGGGTGGAGCTACTGGAAGGAGTCCCTTGTTGGGTTAGCGATGCTACCGTACTAAACAAAAATTTAGGATCGTTTTTATTACGGTGGATGAGATTTGAGTAATAATTAGCTTTAGCTAAGGTAAGCATGCGTTTATAAGTTATTAAACCATCACTCCATGCTTGATGGTGCACCTCAAGTTTAGTCGTGCGCCATTTGCGTTCCAGCTTTCTGCATAATAATTTCTGAGCTCTAGTTTCTTCTGTAAACCACGGGGTGCGCTTTTTTGGAGCCTTTTTTAATTTTAGCGGTGCTATGTTATCAATGGTTTCGCGCAGGGCGTCGTTAAAGTTGTTAGTGAGGTTATCAATAGAGCCCACATATTTTGGGAATGGTGCCATTACCGAGGGCAGTAGGTCAGTAAGAGTTGTCGTTGTGGCCGTATTAATGTTGCGGCTGCTATAGCAGTTATTATTATTATTAGTTTGACGAACATGCGTCTGAACCTCGAATTTTATAAGGTAATGATCGGACAATACTTTAGTATACGGGAGTATCGTAACTT
Source organism: Nerophis ophidion (assembly GCF_033978795.1). Lineage (NCBI taxonomy): Eukaryota > Metazoa > Chordata > Actinopteri > Syngnathiformes > Syngnathidae > Nerophis > Nerophis ophidion. The sequence continues at coordinate 22,558,491 of NC_084618.1, read as the reverse complement.
TGGAAGCGGTGATACCCCTGACAAGCACTAGGTCTATCGTATTACCGTTGCGATGCGTGGGTTCATTTATTATTCGTGTGAGACCACAGCTATCAATTATAGTCTGGAGCGCTACGCACGGTGGGTCCGATGTGGTATTCATATGGATATTAAAGTCCCCCATTATGATTATATTATTGGCGTGTGTCACTAGATCAGCAACGAACTCTGAGAATTCATTGATAAAGTCCGAATAGGGCCCTGGGGGGCGGTAGATAACAGCCAGGTGTAGAGGCAGCGGTGTGACAGACCTCATAGTAAGCACCTCAAACGATTTATATTTATTATTTATGTTAGGACTAAGGTTAAAGTTTTCGTTGTATATTAGTGCGACCCCCCCACCCCTTTTAAGCGGACGGGCAATATGCGCATGTGTAAAGTTAGGAGGACATGCCTCATTTAGCGCAAAAAAGTCATCTGGTTTAAGCCAGGTTTCACTGAGACCGATGACGTTAAGATTGTTGTCTCTGATGATATCATTAACTAATAACGTTTTGGGAGACAATGATCTTATGTTTAAAAAACCTATATTATAGGTTGTGGGCTGTTTTAGGGAATTGTTGATCAAATTATCCGTAGTAGCAATATTAATAATGTTGTGTTTATTATGCCCAGTGCGTTCAGTATAATTACGACCATATCTAGGAATTGATACGACGGGAATGTTCCGATTGTTTGATTGTTGCTTTGATAAACTGCACGCATCATAGTTAGCCTCCTCAGTAACGGGGATTTTCCGATTGTTTGTTTGTTGCTTTGATAAACTGCACGCAACATAGTTAGCCACCTCAGTAACGGGGATTTTTCGATTGTTTGTTTGTTGCTCTGATAAACTGCACGCATCATAGTTAGCCACCTCGGTAAAACACATGTCCAAATCTGAAACACTCAAAGCAGAAAAAACTTGTTCTAATTTAACAGACTCCTTACCCAGACCAGTAGTCTCGCATCTTTCATCTAAATCCGTCTTCAGAATGGAGGGAAGTGGTGTTCTGTGGGGATTAGCCTTCTGCTTTGTTTTAAGCCCCGCTCGGCATCCGCGTTTCCGATCACACTGCTGGCGTCTGCTCCGTAGACGGCCCCCGCTGCTACTAGACTCCGCTGCTTCACAGGCCGCTGGATGTAGCCGCCGACGTATTCCCATGCTAGTTAGCATGTTTAGCACGCCCGCGTCTATCAGTCCAAAACGGCCCGATATGTCCATATCCAGAAGTGTCTGGCGGTCGTACGTGATCACGGAGTGACCACGATGCGAGCCAGCCTTGAAGTCTGCAGAACTGTCCGGCATTTCCGCCAAATGTTCCATCTTTAGCAAGAGCACCGCAGTGTCGCAGCTCGTCCGGGCGCCGCCATCTTAAATAAATAAATAAATCTTATATTCTTATATATATCTTATATTCTTATATTCTTGTCTTCATGAAAGAAAGAAATCTATGTGTGTTAAACATGCTTGTATTATTAAACACCATTAACTTGTTAACAAAAATGTCTCTTTCATAAATAAATAAATATAAATTATAAATAGGAATGAGGTAGATCTCCTCGACTTGGTCAATTGAAAAGTAGCTCACCTGCAGAAAAAGTGTGAGCGCCCCTGTATTAGTGTATATATACTGTCCATCCATCCATTTTCTACCGCTTATTCCCTTTCGGGGTCGCGGGGGGCGCTGGCGCCTATCTCAGCTACAATCGGGCGGAAGGCGGGGTACACCCTGGACAAGTCGCCACCTCATCGCAGGTGTATATATATATATATATATATATATATATATATATATATATATATATATATATATATATTATGGGTGTGGGAAAAAATCAATTCGAATACGTTGTGCGATTCAGAATCGATTCTTCTTTTTTTTTTAAATCGATTTTTTTATTTATTTATCAATCCAACAAAACACTACAGAGCAATACCATAACAATGCAATCCAATTACAAAACCAAACCTGACCCAGCAACACTATGTAATAAACAGCAATTGAGAGAAGACACGAACACGACACAGAACAAACCAAAAGTAGTGAAACAAAAATGAATATTATCAACAACAGTATCAATATTAGTTATAATTTCAGCATAGCAGTGATTCAAAATCTCTCATTGACATTATCATTAGACATTTGTAAAAATAAAAGAACAATAATGTCACAGTGGCTTACACTTGCATCGCATCTCATTAGCTTGACAACACACTGTGTCCAATGTTTTCACAAAGATAAAATAAGTCATATTTTTGGTTTGTTTAATAGTGAAAACAAATTTACATTATTGCAATCAGTTGAGGCTTCACGGTGGCAGAGGGGTTAGTGCGTCTGCCTCACAATACGAAGGTCCTGCAGTCCTGGGTTCAAATCTAGGCTCGGGATCTTTCTGTGTGGAGTTTGCATGTCCTCCCCGTGAATGTGTGGGTTCTCTCCGGGTACTCCGGCTTCCTCCCACTTCCAAAGACATGCACCTGGGGATAGGTTGATTGGCAACACTAAATTGGCCCTAGTGCGTGAATGTTGTCTGTCTATCTGTGTTGGCCCTGCGATGAGGTGGCGACTTGTCCAGGGTGTACCCCGCCTTCCGCCCAATTGTAGCTGAGATAGGCGCCAGCGCCCCCCGCGACCCCGAAAGGGAATAATGGGTAGAAAATGGATGGATGGATGGGCAATCAGTTGATAAAACATTGTCCTTTACAATTATAAAAGCTTTTTAAACAAAAATCTACTCTGCTAGCATGTCAGCAGACTGGGGTAGATCCTGCTGAAATCCTATGTATTGAATGAATACAGAATCGTTTTGAATCGGAAAAATATAGTTTTTGAATTGAAAATTGCGTTGAATCAAAAAAATCGATATATTATGGAATCGTGACCCCAAGAATCGATATTGAATTGAATCGTGGGACACCCAAAGATTCACAACCCTACTGTATGTATATATATATATATATATATATATATATATATATATATATATATATATATATATATATATATAGGCCCTGTGATGAGGTGCCGACTTGTCCAGGGTGTACACCGCCTTCCGCCCGATTGTAGCTGAAATAGGCGCCAGCGCCCCCCACGACCCCGAAAGGGAATAAGCGGTAGAAAATGGATGAATGAATGGATGGATATATATATATATATATATATATATATATATATATATATATATATATATATATATATATATATCTGTCTTGATTGGATTATCCGGAGAATAGTGCTCGATACCGTGGTAGAGCGCAATATGTAGGTGTGGGAAAAAATCACAAGACTACTTCATCTCTACAGATCTGTTTCATGAGGGGTTCCCTCAATCATCAGGAGATTTTAATGGAAGCATTCACATACAATGGTTTATATAGAGCACAGAGTGGGTGGGTACAAGCAGGCGTAGGGTGTGGTGATTGGCTTATGTGTTACCTAGGAGGTGTTTCCGTCTATGGCGGCATGTTGAAATGATTTCACTGCGCTTGTTGAGGGATGATAGATCTGGATGATATATAATAAACAGTTTCTCTTTTAAGCATAGGTTGCATCTTTTATTACCACTGTTGTAAGGTGTGCTGGATGCAAGAATTTGCCATGTTATTGAATATTCAACATTATTGTCTTTGAGGTTCCAAATGTGTTTGCTGAGTTCTGTAGAATTCTGCAAAGTCTGGTTTCTAAAGGAGGCGTTGTGATTATTCCATCTTGTTTTGAACGCTCCTTCGGTTAATCCTACGTACGTGTCGGATGTGTTAATGTCCTTGCGTATTACCTTTGCTTGGTAAACGACTGATGTCTGTAAGCACCTTCCGTTGAGAGGGCAATCAGGTTTCTTGCGACAGTTACATTCATTATTGGTTTCAGAGTCGTTTAGTCTGGGGGTAGGCAGTCCTTTTGCAATTGCTTTGTTGTGGTTTGAAATGATTTGTTGCATGTTATTCATACAGCTGTAGCTCAATTTAATGTTGTTCTTGTTGAATATTTTTCTTAGGGTGTTGCCTTTGGGGAAGTGTTTGTCGATCAGAGTGAGGAACTTGCGGCCGATGTTGGTTGAGACGTCTTTGCTGAATGGCGGATTGTACCAGATGATGTTGTTTCGTTTTCTGCTCTTTTTTGGTTGGTTTCCTGGGGTGGGTTCATAGGTGAGGGTGAAGTTGTATCCGCTTTCATCAAGTGCTTTCTGGTACGGGGGGGTTGCTTGGTCGAATTCAGCTTTGCTGGAGGACAGCATCGATAGCCTTTTATTAATTCCGGTAGGTATTCTTTTCGTGGTGGTGGGTGGGTGGTTGCTGTCGTGGTGCACGTATTGGAGTGTTGTGTTGGGTTTCGTGAATGGTTGGTAGGTGTTATTTCTCAGGTTGAAAGTGACGTCGAGGAAGTTGACGGTTTGCTTGTTGGCTTCAATCGTGATCCGTAGGCCGTTTTCTTTGAAGATTTGGCATATGCGCTTCTTGGTGTTCTCGCTGCTCCTTGGCGAGGCGCGGCACAACGGTACAACGTCCGCATTACTGAAGACGCCGCATTACTCACGATCCACTCTTCCCTCACTCCTGAACAAGACTCCTAGGTACTTGAACTCCTCCACTTGGGGCAGGGTCTCCTCCCCAACCCGGAGATGGCACCCCGCCCTTTTCCGGGAGAGAACCATGGACTCGGACTTGGAGGTGCCGATTCTCATTCCGGTCGCTTCACACTCGGCTGCGAACTGATCCAGAGAGAGCTGAAGATCCCGAGCCAGATGAAGCCATCAGGACCACATCATCTGCAAAAAGCAGAGACCTGATTCCACGGCCACCAAACCGGAACCCCTCAACGGCTCTACTGCGCCTAGAAATTCTGTCCATAAAAGTTATGAACAGAATCCATAAAAGTTATGAACAGAATCGGTGACGAAGGGCAGCCTTGGCGGAGTCCAACCCTCACTGGAAACGTGTCCGACTTACTGCCGGCAATGCGGACCAAGCTCTGACACTGATCGTACAGTCTCCATTATTAATTGAACAAATTGCAAAAGTCAGAGTCCATGGTTCTCGCCCGGAAAAGGGTGGAGTGCCATCTCCGGGTTGGGGAGGAGACCCTGCTCCAAGTGGAGGAGTTCAAGTACCTAGGAGTCTTGTTCACGAGTGGGGGAAAAGTGGATCGTGAGATCGACAGGCAGATCGGTGCGGCGTCTTCAATAATGCGGACGTTGTACAGATCCGTTGTGGTGAAGAAGGAGCTGAGCCGGAAGGCAAAGCTCTCAATTTACCGGTCGATCTACGTTCCCATTCTCACCTATGGTCCTGAGCTTTGGGTCATGACCGAAAGGATAAGATCACGGGTACAAGCGGCCGAAATGAGTTTCCTCCGCCGGGTGGCGGGGCTCTCCCTTAGAAATAGGGTGAGAAGCTCTGCCATCCGGGAGGAACTCAAAGAAAAGCCGCTGCTCCTCCAAATCGAAAAGAGCCATATAAGGTGGTTCGGGAATCTGGTCAGGATGCCACCCGAACGCCTCCTTAGGGAGGTGTTTAGGGCACGTCCAACCGGTAGGAGGCCACAGGGAAGACCCAGGACACGTTGGGAAGACTATGTCTCCCTGCTGGCTTGGGAACGCCTCGGGATCCCCCGGGAAGAGCTAGACGAAGTGGCTGGGGAGAGGGAAGTCTGGGCTTCCCTGCTTAGGCTGCTGCCCCCGCGACCCGACCTCGGATAAGCGGAAGATGATGGATGGATGGATGGAAATTGCAAAAGATTCAGCAACACAGATGTCCAAAACACTGTGTAATTATGCGATAAAAACAGAGTACTTTTAGCTGAAATTTAAAATTGCAATTTAGTCAACTAAACCGGCCGTATTGGAATGTGTTGCAATGTTAATATTTCATCATTGATATATAAACTATCATACTGCGTGGTCGGTAGTAGTGGCTTTCAGTAGGCCTTTAATTATAAAATAATGTAAAATAATTTATTAGCAGTCCAGCGGATTTAGGGCTACGTCCCCTTTAAGAGGCTGGTTCAAGTAGGCGGGGCTTATCTGACGGGGAGGAGAAGAAGGCGGGAGCAATGAAGCACCGGCATTTTTTTTTTTTTTTAATAACATATCGTCTTTTTTTTTTATCATGTGTTCTTTTTTATCAGGAGAGAGAAGGCGCCGGTGGAAATACTTCATTTATCTTCGCGCGTCTTGAAATCCTCCAGGGGTATTTTCAGACGGTTTATACATTGGCGGTAATAACCTTTGGTGTCGTCGCGAAGGAGCTCCGCGGTGAGACATGCGCGGTTCCGCCATGTTCCAGGAGGTGGATGTCGGCTTCGAAGCCACGACGTGAGCGTCACCCGGAGGAGGAGGAGGGAAGTGGGGGTGTGCGTACATCTTCACCATGTCCAGGGCTTTACGGAGAATGGTCCACTTGGTGCTCTTCTGTCCTCTGTCCAAAGGCCTGCAGGTACACCGAAGGTCCGGCCGTGCGGCAAACTCACAGCCGGCCTCAGTGACTCCATTCGGGCCTCCCGAATGTTTCAATGTTAGCCTAATAATAGGCTGTTTCAATATGACGTCATCTAACTGTTATTTCGGACTATATAATAGGTCAGTGGTTCTCAAATGGGGGGTACGCGTACCCCTAGGGCAGGGGTAGGGAACCTATGGCTCTAGAGCCAGATGTGGCTCTTTTGATAACTGCATCTGGCTCCAAGATAAATTTTAGCTGACATTGCTTAACACGATAATTGTGAATAATTCCGCTGGAATTCACAGTGCCAAAAATAAAGTTCAAATTATAAAACATTCTCATGCATTTAAATCCATCCATCCGTTTCCTACCGCACCTGTTTGAGAAGTCGCATTAATGGTAAGAAGTATTTAATGTCACGATTGTGGGGGGGGGGGTCGCAGCTGGCTGCGGGGTCGTTCTCCCAGGAAGGCAGACAGACTGACTACTCGGGACATGGCATTTAGGTAAAAACATGACTTAATTTAAACTAAAAAAAGATACAAACAAAAATCGCTCACAGCGAAGGCACAACTTGGGCTAAGAAGAAAGCTAACGCATAAACCAGGGGTGTCAAACTCAAATACAGAGCGGGCCAAAATTTAAAACTGAACGAAGCCGCGGGCCGAGGTTGAACCAATTAATCCTTTAACAGGGACCCAAACAAGTTTTGCATTGAATATTGACCAAGCAAGGCTTATATAACTTCATAGCGACATGCAAAATCGAGTTTAAAATAATAATAATTTAAAAAATATCAATGGCATATCAAATAAAATAAAAATACAAATTGAATGCCTCTTTTCGGCGGCGGGTTTGAGTTGGGGCGGGGTTTGGTGGTAGCGGGGGTGTAAATTGTAGCGTCCCGGAAGAGTTAGTGATGCAAGGGGTTCTGGGTATTTGTTCCGTTGTGTTTATGTTGTGTTGCGGTGCGGATGTTCTCCCAAAATGTGTTTGTCATTCTTGTTTGCTGTGGTTTCACTGTGTGGCGTATTTTTGTAACAGTGTTAAAGTTGTTTATACGGCCACCCTCAGTGTGACCTGTATGGCTTTTGACCAAGTATGCATTGCATACACTTGTGTGTGTGCATGAGCCGCATATATTATGTGAGTGGGCCGGCACGCTCTTTGTATGGAGGAAAAGCAGACGTGGCGACATGTAGAGAACGCCAAAGGCAGTGCTTTTACGGCCCGCCCCCAATATTATTGTCCAGGTGGAAATCAGGAGAAATTCGGGAGGGGCACTGAACTTCGGGAGTCTCCCGGGAAAATCGTGAGGGTTGGCGAGTATGAGTATTAGTGGCGAATGCGGTGTTACAGCAGCGGGCCAGCTCTAATGTTAATTTGATATTGCCTCAAGGGCCAAATGAAATTACATGGGGGCCAGAGTTTGACACCCATGGCATAAACAGACTATGAACATAAATCAAACAAAATCTACTTGGCATGGCATGAAGCACGAAACTATGGCAAGGCATGAAACAAGTCAGCACAGAGCAAGAAAAGATCACATTGACGCCAGGGCGACTGACTGGCAAAGACAAGCTTAAATACTGCCTCTGATTAGTGCTCGGGAAGCAGGTGAGCGGGCATTTTGTCCACCAGAGACAGGTGGACAAAATGACTAACCAAGGAAACCAGACAAGGGAGTGGAAAAAAACAGGAACTTAAAGAGTCCAAAAGACAAACAGCACATGCCCAAACAAAAACATGATCAACAGACATGACATTTTATTTATTATTGGTTAGCTTCAGAATAACAATGTTATGAAAAAAAATAAAAGACTTATTATACTCTAAAAATGTTGGTCTTACTTAAAAATGCGCGCATTTAGTTGTATTCAGTGTTAAAAAATAGGATACGGCTCTCACGGAAATACATTTTGAAATATTTGGCTTTCATAGCTCTCTCATCCAAAAAGCTTCCCGACCCCTGCCCTAGGGCAATGGTGTCCATGAAAGCTTTGTTGACACAAAGCTGCAATGCAGGCTGTTTGTTTTTCTTTAGTTTTTCTTTATTTTGCTCTTATTGCCAATGCTAAAAAAAAATTAAAAATGTTTTTTTTTTTTTTTACAATGAATTATTGACCTATTTAAAGGCATACTGAAATGAGATTTTGTTATTTAAACGGGGATAGCAGGTCCATTCTATGTGTCATACTTGATCATTTCGCGATATTGCCATATTTTTGCTGAAAGGATTTAGTAGAGAACATCCACGATAAAGTTCGCAACTGTCGGTGCTAAGAGAAAAGCCCTGCCTCTACCGGAAGTCGCAGACGATGATGTCACATGTTTGATGGCTCCTCACATATTCACATTGTTTTTAATGGGAGCCTCCAACAAAAAGTGCTATTCGTACCGAGAAAACGACAATATCACCAATAATTTGAGCGAGGATGAAAGATTCGTGTTTGAGGATATTGATAGCATCGGACTAGAAAAAAAAAAAAGAAAAGTAAAAATTCCGATGTTTTTAGAGACATTTACTAGGATAATTCTGGGAAATCCCTTATCTTTCTATTGTGTTGCTAGCGTTTTAGTGAGTTAAATAGTACCTGATAGTTGGAAGGGTGTCTCAGGGGAGTCGACGGCAGCTATGGACGGCACAAGCTCAGCTTTTCTCCGGTAAGAACTGACTTTTTAACCACAATTTTCTCACCGAAACCTGCTGGTTGACATTTGGTAGGGATCCATGCTGGCTTGACCGCGCTCTGATCCATAGGAAAGTTTCACCTCCAGGAATTTTAAACAAGGAATCACCGTGTGTTTGTGTGGCTAAAGGCTAAAGCTTCCCAACTCCATCTTTCTACTGTGACTTCTCCAATATTAATTGAACAAATTGCAAAAGATTCAGCAACACGGATCTCCAAAATACTGTATAATTATGCTGTTAAAGCAGACGACTTTTAGTTGTGTGTGTGTGCAGCGCTCATACTTCCTAAAAACCCGTGGCGTCTTGCGTACACGTCATCATTACACGACGTTTCGAAGACGAAACTCCCGGGAAATTTCAAATTGTAATTTAGTAAACTAAAAAGGCCTTATTGGCATGTGTTGCAATGTTAATATTTCATCATTGATATATAAAATACGCAGTCTGATAGTTTATATATCAATGATGAAATATTAACATTGCAACACATGCCAATATGGCCGGTTTAGTTTACTAAATTGCAATCTTAAATCTCCCGGGAGTTTCTTCTTGAAAACGTCGCGTAATGATGACGTCTATGCGTGACGTCACGGACTGTTATGAAATTTAAGCGATGTGCACGCACACAGCTGAAAGTCGTCTGCTTTAACCGCATAATTACCCAGTATTTTGGAGATCCGTGTTGCTGAATCTTTTGCAATTTGTTCAATTAATATTGGAGAAGTCAAAGTAGAAAGATGGAGTTGGGAAGCTTTAGCCACACAAACACACGGTGATTCCTTGTTTAAAATTCCCAGAGGTGAAACTTTACTATGGATCAGAGCGGTCAAGCGAACATGGATCCCGACCGAATGTCCACCAGCAGGTTTCGGTGAGAAAATTGTGGTAAAAAGTCGCTTCTTCCTGGAGATCAGCTGAGCTTGCGCCGTCCATAAAGCTGCCGTCGACTTGCCTGAGACACTGGCGTCAACACACCCGTGGACACACACCTCCGACTATCAGGTACTGTTAAACTCAATAAAACACTAGCAGCACAATAGAAAGATAAGGGATTTCCCAGAATTAACCTAGTAAATGTGTCGAAATAAAATCTGAATCCATCCCAATGCAGTCGCGTTTTTTTTTTTTTTGTAGTCCGTCGCTATCAATATCCTCAAACACGAATCTTTCATCCTCGCACAAATTAATGGGGAAATTGTCGTTTTCCCGGTCCGAATAACTTTTTCTTGGAGGCTCCCATTAAAAACAATGTGAGGAGCCATCAACGGGTGACGTCATCGTCTGCGACTTCCTGCAAAGGCAGGGCTTTTCTGTTAGCGACCAAAAGTTGCGTACTTTATCGTCGGTGTTCTCTACTAAATCCTTCCAGCAAAAATATGGCAATATCGCGAAAAGATCAAGTATGACACAAAATGGACCTGCTATCCCATTTAAATAAGAACATCTAATTTCAGTAGGCCTTTAAGGCTCAAATTACTTCAAATATTTCACTTTATAATGTTTTATATGGAAAATATTATGTGCATATACTGTGTGGTTGCCATATAAAAACAGTGTCTTCTTTGACAAAAGAGCATAATACCAACAAATTAATAGTTCAAACATAAAATCAACAGATATATCTGAAGTTGATCTCGTAACTTAAAGGCCTACTGAAATGAGATGTTCTTATTTAAATGGGGATAGCAGGTCCATTCTATGTGTCATACTTGATCATTTCGCGATATTGCCATATTTTTGCTGAAAGCATTTAGTAGAGAACATCGACAATAAAGTTTGCAACTTTTGGTTGCTAATAAAAAAGCCTTGCCTTTACCAGAAGTAGCAGACGATGTGCGCGTGACGTCACGGGTTGTAGGGCTCCTCACATCCTCACATTGTTTATAATCATAGCCGCCAGCAAGCAGCAAGAGCTATTCGGACCGAGAAAGCGACAATTTCCCCATTAATTTGAGCGAGAAAGAAAGATTCATGGATGAGGAAATTTAGAGTGAAGGCCTAGAAAAAAAGAAAAAAAAAGGCGAGGGCTGTGAGAGCGATTCAGATGTTATTAGACACATTTACTAGGATAATTCTGGAAAATCCCTTATCTGCTTATTGTGTTACTAGTGTTTTAGTGAGATGATATGGTACCTGAAAGTCGGAAGGGTGTGGCGACCGCCAGTGTCTCCGGTGGGAGGAGGTAATAGTCCGCAGCAGCTGCAGTAGGACGCAAGCTCCGCTCATAATTACGGTAAGAGCCGACTTATTACCACAGTTTTCTCACCGAAACCTGCCCGTTGACCTGTGGTCGGGAAACCATGTTCGCTTGACCGCTCTGTTCCATAGTAAAGCTTCACCTTCGGGAAATGTTTAGTATTAAGTTCATGAATTCAGATGAACCTCTATTACAATCCCCAAAGAGGGCACTTTAAGTTGATGATTACTTCTATGTGTGGAAATCTTTATTTATAATTGAATCACTTGTTTATTTTTTTATCACGTTTTTAGTAATTTTATATCTTTTTTTTCCAAATAGTTCAAGAAAGACCACAACAAATCAGCAATAATTTGCACTGTTATACAATTTAATAAATCAGAAACTGATGACATAGTGCTGTATTTTACTTCTTTATCTCTTTTTTTCAAGCAAAAATGCTTTGCTCCGATTAGGGGGTACTTCAATTAAAACAATGTTCACAGGAGGTACATCACTGAAAAAAGGTTGAGAACCACTGATCTGACTGTTACAATTTGTATTAGTTATTTCGGACTAAATAATAGGCTGCCCATATTCGGAAATCCCAAAAAGAGGACGCATATATGCATGCCAAGGCCGGGGACTAGGTGAAAATTTACCAATGATACTTGAACTTGCTTTATAAATAGTATATTTATTTCTCCTCTGTTGACAGCAGTGTTGGCGCTAGGAATTTTCGAAATGGGGTCCCAGAGACCCCATCAAGTCATAAAAATGGGGTCCCACAGTACATTTTTGGGGTCCCACTTTATTGTAAGCGTTTTTGAAAACAAATGATAAACGTATGCATTGTCCCGTGGCTCTTGATGACTGCACCTGGCTCTCAGATACATCTTAGCTGACGTTGCTAACACAATAAGTAATGAATAATTCCCCTGGTAATCACAGTGTTAAAAATAACGTTCAAAATATAAAACGTTCTGATGAATTTTAATCCATCCATCCGTTTCTACCGCACCTGTTCAAGAAGTAGCATTAATGGTCAAAAGTATTTTTTTTATTTTAGGTTACCTTCAGAATAACAATGTTATTAATAAGAATAAGAGATGCACGCATTTAGTTGTTGTAATCAGGGAAAGTCCAAATAAAAGAGGAAGCGTAGAATTCTCTTGTCAGAGCGTGGGACGACACTGTACAAGGGTACAGGTATACGCGTTTCTCCTCATTGAGCTAAATTGAATCCGGTCTCTGTTTAATTCCTTGCTTCTTGTCTGTTTAATAAATGTCATCAGTGTTTGAACCTGACAGTTGTATTCACTGTTAAAAATATGATACGGCTCTCACGGAAATACATTTTAAAATATTTGGCTTTCATGGCTCTCTCAGCCAAAAAGGTTCCCGACCCCTGTCATAAACGTTACTTCATTAAAATAAATAATAATAATAAAAATAAGACAAATGTGTATGCATATGTAAATATATTCAGTTATAAACATTCATTCACTTTCTTCTTTCCTTCACTGATCTAAACTTTACCGCTGCTGGTAGTTATTTCTCTGTTTTCATTTAATAAGTTGTAGGTGTATTTATTTCAATATAAAAGTGTTTTGCTTCGGTCATAAAATGATGATAATGGTGTGCCAGGGCATACATACATTTCATATTTAATGCTTGAGTTTACATCAACTTCAGATCCATCCCTCATTTCAAAATGTGTTTTTTTTTTTTAATATTGTTTTTTGTTTGTTTTCCGCCCTTTTTTTGCCCAACAGACCTTTTTTTATGGCAAACAAACTAAATATATAAAATATTCCACCAAAATTATTTTGCAAAGTGGAATATTTGTTGTGACGCAATCGGGGTTGAGGTGGTGGTGGTTTTGGTAGCAGGGTGTGTATATTGTAGCGTCCCGGAAGAGTTAGTGCTGCAAGGGGTTCTGGGTATTTGTTCTGTTGTGTTACGGTGGGGATGTTCTCCTGAAATGTGTTTGTCATTCTTGTTTGGTGTGGGTGCACAGTGTGGCGCATATTTGGAACAGTGTTAGAGTTGTTTATACGGCCACCCTCAGTGTGACCTGTATGGTTTTTGATCAAGTATGCCTTGATTAGCAACTAAACCACTATCTTGCTCTCTCTGTCTCTGCCCCACCCTCACAAATTCTGCTGCGTGTGCACACTTTCACACTTTGTTTTGATTTGAACCCTTTCTCAACCCTGTACGTACATTGAAAATACACACAACCCTGAGTCAAAACGCCAGACTTTTGAGGCATTTAAGAAATCCCGCCCGGACATGTCCGGGGAAAAGAGGACGTATGGTCAGCCTACTATATTAAAGTTAAAGTACCAATGCTTGTCACACACACACGAGGTGTGGCGAAATTATTATCTGCATTTGACTCATCACCCTTGTTCACCCCCTGGGAGGTGAGGGGAGCAGTGGGCAGCAGCGTTGGCCGCGCCCGGGAATCATTTTTGGTGATTTAACCCCCAATTCCAACCTATATATGATATTTGCTATTATTTAACAGTGGTTTACAACTTTTTTTGGAGCATTGAACAAATTTGGAGGCACACCACCAGCAGAAATCATTAAAAAACAAAACTCAGTTGAGAGTAAAAAGTTGTTGTCGCAATTGTTGGGTATGACTTTAAAGCATAACCAAGCATGCATTAATATAGCTCTTGTCTCAAAGTAGGTGTACTGTCACCACCTGTCACATCACACTGTGATTTATGTGAAGTTATTTAGTCCTTGTATTGCTCTCCTATTTTGGTGGCTTTTTCTCTTTTTTGGGGTATTTTCCTGTAGCGGTTTTTCCCACATCTACGTTGTTTTAGCAATCAAGAATATTTTAGTTGTTCTTATCCTTCTTTGTGGGGACATTGTTGATTGTCATGTCATGTTCAAATGTACAGTCTTTGCTCCACAGTAAGTCTTTATTGTCGTCCAGCATTCTATTTTTGTTTACAACACAGTTCAGTTTTAGTTTCGTTCTGCATTGTCTTCCCTAAGTTTCAATGCCTTTTCTTAGGTGCACTCACCTTTTCTTTATTTTTGGTTTAAGCATTAGACACCTTTTTGGCTGCCGCTGTTTCCGAAATCTACAATGCAATTAGCTACCGGCCACCACCTACTGCTATGGAAGAGTATTACAAGGTTACTTCAACAACAACAACACATAATTTGCAGACTATAATTACTGGTTCCCAAAAAATATTTTTAGCGTAAATAGGTGAAAATAAATAATTTCCCAGGGCACACTAGACTGTAT
>NC_084618.1:22376383-22538883 GCF_033978795.1 Nerophis ophidion | reverse complement strand
ATAATAGATTTGAAAATAAAATAACAATAATGAATTAATCAAACATTCAAGCCTTGAAGTAGCAAGAGAAAGTGCATGAATAAATTGTTAATTATTGCTCAGTTTGCTACACTGATTTGCTTGAACAATGAATATGGAACAAGCAATAATTATATAACTTAATAGTGCAAAATCAACATTCAAAAAACAAACGCAAAAAAAATAAATGGTCAAGTAAATACACTTTAAATCAAACATTTAATGCCTCTTTTCTATTTGCAGCCTTCTGAGGTAAATATCAACATTACATTTTCCACAGGCTAATAAATCTTAAAATAGAATAATAACGAGATGGGTGGGGTTGGTGGTGGGGGCGGGTTTTGGTGGTAGTCAGTGCAGCAAGGGTTTCTGGGTATTTGTTCTGTTGTGTTTATGTTGTGTTACGGTGCGGATGTTCTCCCGAAATGTGTTAGTCATCCTTGTATGGTGTGGGTTCACAGTGTGGCGTATATTTGTAACAGTGTTAAAGTTGTTTATACGGCCACCCTCAGTCTGACCTGTATGGCTGAGCAAGTATGCTTGGCATTCACTAAAGTGTGTGTACAAGTCGCATATATCATGTGACTTGGCCGGCACGCTGTTTGTATGGAGGAAAAGCGGACGTGACAACATATTGTAGACAACGCTAAAGGCAGTGCCTTTATAGTACCGGTGGGCCAGCTCTAATGTTAATTTGATATTGCCTCAAGGGCCAAATGAAATTGTACGGCGGGCCAAATTTGGCCTGCAGGCCAGAGTTTGACACCCATGATTTAAGTTAAAGGCACCCGGTGGCCAGATTCTTTATTATGCTCGTAACGTCTTGTGAGCCGAAAAGTACATGCTGGCGGGTCACACTTTTTAAATTGATAAAATACTTATTCAAATAAGATATTTTGGTTTTCCCCAAATAGAATATCTTATTTGAAGATTCTGCAACAGCCCGAGTACGCTTCATTAGTGTTCAGAATAAAATACTTCTGTTAATTTTGATATACAAATCTTAATTTACAATGTTTTATTAAGTAAAATTAACCATCTCATTGACCGTACATTTTACTAGTTTTTAGTATGTCTTTATTTTAATCTTAAATTTTGTCTTTGTTTGAAGTACAGACAAAATCAGATCTTATAGGCCTCTAATGGCAGTCGCACCTGTGACATGGCCTCCAATCAAAACCAGTTTTAACAACCCTTTGCTAAACAGTCTCAGTTGGGTGTTGGTCCACTTCCTGTCACTGATGTCTGTCACTTCCTGCTTCCTCTCGCAGTGCAACCACTACAAGCGTGGCGTCATCGCCGGCTCGTCCTGCAAAGCGCTGTGCGAGCAGAAGACGCTGACGTTGCAGCGCTGCATGTCCACGTCGTCCAAACACCAGGTGCAAGAAACTCCGGAGACACTTGCATCTTCATTTTGAAACCTGTTCGTCACACTTGCAGGTGTACGCTGGCCTGTGGAAGGAGCTTCCGGTCGTGGTCAAGTGTGGGATCGAGGATCGCGGGAAGGTCGACGGCGCTCCGGATTCGCCGCTGCAACGGGAGAGGAGCTTGTTTGACAAACCAACGCGTGGAACCTCCATGGATGAGTTCAAGGAGATGATGCTCGACTTCCTGAAGGTTCTTTTTTACAGAATATGTTAATAATCTGTTCCGGGGTCAAAGTGACCATTATTAAGTGTACAGGCACAGACTTATTCAAAGCAAACATCTTCAAGGCTCGTGTGCGCAAAGCTCCAATTGTACCACGCAACTCACACAAAAAAGGGATGTATATGTGTGTATATATGTATATATATATATATATATATATATATATATATATATATATATATATATATATATATATATATATGTATATGTGTGTGTGTGTGTGTGTGTGTGTGTGTGTGTGTGTGTGTGTGTGTATGTATATATATGAATACATATATGGATACACACATATAATATATATAAATACATATATATATATGTATATACACACATATATACATTTATATGCTGTATATATGCAGTGTTTCCCACAGGTCAGGCATCTATTTGTGGTGGCGTGGTCGGGCGGCAGGGGGGTTGGGGGGACGTTGGAGGCAGCGGCGACAGCAATGACCAAGAAGAACGCGGAGTTGGAATATAATTACAACACTTTATGTACATATTTATATAATATTTACATATTTATATAATATGTAACTACAAGCTCCATTCACAGACAGAGTCCCATTGCTTTTATGAGCGGTCGAGCGAGTCAAAAGCCGGAAAAAAAATATATATATATTTATACATATATATTTTTATTTTTTATTTTTTTTTGTCGCGGCCGAAATTTTTTCGTGGCGGGACGCCACAAATAAATGAATGTGTGGGAAACCCTGTATATGTATATATAAATACATATATGGATATACGCATATAATGTATACAAATACATATATATATATATATATATATATATATATATATATATATATTTATGCATATAGTATATATATACATACATATATATATTTATATACACACACACACATATATATATATATATATATATATATATATATATATATATATATATACACACATATATATATATATACGTATGCATATATACACATATACATACATTTATATGTATATATATATACATATACAGTAAATGTATGTATATATATATATATTTTTTTTTTTTTCATCAATTTTTGCAAATTATGAATCAATTTAGATGGATGAATAAGAATATAAGAATCGCGATTTGATTGTGAATCTTTTTTGGTCACTCCCCTAGACCCCCTTTTTTTTTTTTTTTTTTTTTTTTTTTTTTTTTTTTTTTAAATAGGAATCAATTTCTAAAAAGGCCAACTCCATGCAACCCAGAAGGATCTATTCTCACCAGCGACCTGTTTTGAAGAGGTTCCATTGTAAATATTTATACCAAAAAATACATTGCCAGAATCAGTTTGAATGGAATTGTTTCCTGCCCAATGATTCACACTCCTACTAACTAAATTTTGTCGGTGCTATTGGATTTCGATTTACGGACTATCAAACGGTACCGTATTGTTGCATTTGACGTCACTTCCTGTTGCAGGCTCTGCACCAGTTGGCAACGAAACAGGCGCATTTTGTAGCATACTGCCTGGCAACTACAGGCTTAAATAGTGCTGTGATTATTGACAGGTGCGTGAGTCCAAACAAATGAGCCAGGTGAAACTAATGTTTGTCATGGAAACTAAAACAAACCAGGGTGCGCAAAAACAGGAACTGATGGAGTCAAAAACAAAACAGTACATAACTAAACAGAACATGATCGCAAAGACATGACACACGGTCCTAAAAAGTGTCAATATTGTAAGTATTGCACGTATTACACACCTGCGGTTTGATTTCAGCGTGCATCTTAGTTGTAGTGTTTATTACCAAATTTGGAGGTTTTGAAATTGCCATGTAAAATAGCTAATGCTAATCAGTAGCGTGTATATGGCATTGCTCATGTACATTAGCATCAAGCTAGCAAGTTTTGAAAAGTCCCGTTTTACTTTTGCTGAAAACATGCTTATTATTGCAAATGACGATATTTATATCGTCAACATTTTGGCATATTTATTAGCATCGAAGGATGAGGTAATAATCGACTCCTCCGTGTGCAGGCTAATTTCGGAGAGCAGCCGTCTTTGAGCGCCCTCGTGGACCGAATCATTACCCTGGCGGACGTCAACCAGGACACGAAGCTGTCCCTCGCCGAGGCCAAGTCGATCTGGGCCCTCCTCCACATCAACGAGTTCCTCCTGATGGTGGCGCTGCAGGAGAAGGAGCACACGCCCAAGCTGCTGGGCTTCTGCGGAGACCTGTATGTCACGGAGCCCCTGGGCCACACCGCCCTCTACAGGCTGGAGACGCCGCCGTATATGCAGCCCCTGGTGCCGGGGCCCCTTGTCGCCAGCCTGAACCGCTGGCTGGCCCCCGCCTGGCCCCGCCGGGCGCGCATTACCATCGGCCTGCTGGAGTTTGTGGAGGAGGTCTTCCACGGGCCCTACGGCAGCTTCCTCATCTGCGACGCCAGCCCGCGCCACGTGGGCTACAACGCCAAGTACGACTGCAAGATGGCCGATCTGCGCGCCGTGGCCTCGGAGGCGGCGGTGCGCGCCTACCTGAAGGGGCGGCGCTGCGAGACCAACGCCGACTGCACGTACGGCACCGACTGCACGGCCACCTGCGACCGCCTGGTCAAGCAGTGCAACACGGACGTGGCGCGGCCCAACCTGGCCAAGGTGTGCGCGCTGCTGCAGGACTTCCTGCTCTTTGGCGCGCCGGCGGACCTGCGGGGCGACCTGGAGAGGCAGCTCCGCACCTGCGTGACGCTCAGCGGGCTCGCCAGCCAGATGGAGGTGCACCACTCGCTGGTCCTCAACAACCTGAAGACGCTGCTGTGGAAGAAGATCTCCAACACGCAGTACTCCTGAAAGCCACGAGGCGGCGACGTCAGACTCCTTTTCTATCCTGTGCAGGATCACGGAGGGGGTGGAGCCTATACCAGCTGACCAATGAGGAAGCGGCGGTATAGCCATGTGAGTGAAACAACAAATGTCCTTTTTGCAACTGTGAATATCTACAAAGTGAAACTACTGTCAGCCTGACTTTGGTCCTATACACTAAAACTTCTACAGTCCAATACTTCAAGTCATACAACTTTAACAACGTACGTGGAAAAAAACGCATGAAGAATGTCAATTTATGACTGCACTTGATGACATTTTACCACAAACTCGTTCCTAGCCCCTTCCTGCTCTGTCACCGATAAGAATATAACAGCCCATTTCCCATTCATGGGTGACCTACTGGGTTCGAATCCAGGTGGAAGTTGTGACAGCAAGGTTTTCTAAATTACAGGGGTGTCCTTATCTGATTTTATATTAGTCTGATATCAGGGGGGAAAAAATCAAGTATGGAATAATATCGGCTTGCACGGAAAAACTCTGATGCAACTCTGTTTGTTATTTATCTAAATGTTACCCAATTACCACACAAGGTTTGTCTTTTTGCTGCAGCCTACTAGGAGCTAACAGCTAAGCTAAGCACACGGTAGCATAGACATATGTAATAAGTGTCCTTAGTTCAAAATATTGCAGTAATGTTGGTATAAACACCTATCTAATAATGATAGTTGTGTATTACTTACACATACACATTGTCAAATAGCACGGGGTAATCTTTGGGCACCGAACGTACGTATGTATGTATGTACACACACATATATATATACATATATATGTGTGTGTGTGTGTGTGTGTGTATATATATATATATGTAGTATATGTGAGTGTGTGTGTATATATATATATAAATGTGTTTTTATATATATACATACATATATATATACACACATTTTTATATATATATATATATATATATATATATACGCGCACACACAGACACACATTTATATATATGTGTGTGTGTGTGTGTTTGTATGTATGTATGTGTGTATGTGTATGTATATATATATGTGTGTGTATTATGTAATAATGTGTGTGTGTGCATGTATGTATGTATGTATGTATATATGTATAATGTGTGTATATATGTGTATGTATACATTAATATTTACGTATATATACATGTATATATATATGCATATATACACATTATTATTATATGTATATATAATGTATATTTTATATATATAATTTTTTTTTAATCTATTTTTCAAAATTATGATTTGAGTTAGAATCAGGATGAGTAAGAATCACGATTCGAATGCTATTTGATTTTTTTTTTGTGCACCCCTCCAAAGCAGTGTTAGAGTATCCAGTAACATACGTGTCCGCATCATTGAACTTATGCCTTAAAAAATTATTGTGGCCACCTATTGTCGCCAAGACAAATTACCACTCCTTTTACTAACATAACTTTAGTGTTCTTTATATCAACCGTGCTCGGTTGGACTAATTATACTTAAACAAATATTGTCCAACATTCCACATTACAAAATATTAAAATTCTTTACTATGATTCTTGTTGATATCGTATTCAAATGGTATCGGCCAATACTCAAGGCTCCAATATCGGTATGATATCAGATGTGAAAATTGGGACACCCCTGCTGATTTTAATTTTGTACCACTTATTTTGCACTTAATTTATTCCTCATGAATTAGTTTTAGCCCCAAACATGCAATCTAGTTCAGTTCAAGTTTGAGTCAAATACTTTAAAATAGTTTCACTCAAATAAAAAAAGAGTGAAGAAATGTAACAGGGAATGAAAATGTGCTCAGTTGTAGACAATCAGCTGTGATTAAAAACACTTGGCTTCACACTGTCTTTTTTTTTTTTTTACCACGGACAACGACAAGACCAGTTGTCCAAGTTAGATGTTGTTTTATTATGGTTTTCAGGACAAAATTAGTCGCCAAGCTCGTTCGTCTGTCCGCTGGCCTCGCAGCATCTGTGAAGACAAGTCGTCACGGTGTCAATGTTGCCGTTAGTGTGTCACTTCTAAAATGTGCGACTCGGTTCCAAACCCAAAGTCCACTGAGGTGGACGTTGAGCTATCGTGAGCCACCTTTGCTTTTAGCCCGCTTGCAGCACAGCGATGGGACTGCAGCCCACGCTGCGTCTCAGTGGGCAAAGGAAGACAAAAAGTTTGACACTTACCTTTTCAACTTTAAAATCATGTCCGCAATATGTGTTTCATAGTTTTTAAACACCATTGAACAATTTTAGGTTTGACAAAGGTTTTAAATGTTGGCTTTTTTTTTTCCAAACAAAAATATAGTGTCAAAACTAGAGAGCAATCCATTGACAGTGCCTACACTTGGCTTTTCCACCTGTAACGGTATCAACCTTTTTCTTCTTTTTACAACTTATTGGCCTTTTGTGTGTGTTTTTTTGTTGTTAATTTTCATCAATGTCGGCTTTTTATATTAAAAAAAAAATATTACAACTTTTTCTTTTTTTTTATCAGTATAGGCCTTTTCCTTTTTTTGTATAACTTTTTAAAAAGCATCATCAGCCTTTTTCTCTCTCTCTCTCTCTCTCTCTCTCTCTCTCTCTCTCTCTATATATATATATATTTATATATATATATTTTTTTTTTAATCAATATTGGCCTTTTTATATACATTTTTTACAGCTATTTTTTAATCAATATTGGCCTTTTTGTGTTTATTTTTTTATTTTATATGCCAATATATGCCTTTTTTATAAAAAAAAATGACAACTTTTTATCAGCATCAACCTTTATACATATGTGTGTATTATATATATATATATATATATATATATACATATAAATACACACACATACATACATGTGTATATATATATATATATATATATGTATATACACACACAAACAGTACATACATATGTGTATATATATACATATGTATATATATATATATACATATGTATATATTTATATATATGTGTGTATATATGCATATGTATATATTTATATATACATGTGTGTATATATATACACGTGTGTGTGTGTGTATATATATATATACACCTGTGTATATATACATATGTATATATTTATATATACATGTGTGTGTGTATATATATATATACACCTGTGTATATATACATATGTATATATTTATATATACATGTGTGTGTGTATATATATATATATATACATATTCACATGTGTATATATTTATAAATACAAACACACACGCATATGTGTGTATATCCATCCATCCATCCATTTTCTACCGCTTATTCCCTTTCGGGGTCGCGGGGGGCGCTGGCGACTATCTCAGCTACAATCGGGCGGAAGGCAGGGTACACCCTGTGTGTATATATATATATATATATATATATATATATATATATATATATGCACGTGTGTGTGTGTGTATCTATATATATATATATACATACACACATATATATATTTTAACTGACTTTCGGGTGTTAATATATGTTTATGTTGAAGTATTTGGCAGACGCTTTTATCCAAAGTGACATACGTTAAAAAAAATAATACATATAAAACACTCATTATCATTTAAGGGAAGAATGTAATAGAAAATATCAATACAAAGTGTCAAGACGGAATAAACTCTGCTGCTGCAGTAACAGAGACACAGTCTATAGGTCCGTAAGATATTTAGATATCTAATGTATTCATACATTTTTATGTAGGATATATGCATGTATATATACCGTAACCTTAATCATATTGTTTCTAGAATTTAAAAATAGCTGATCGTTTTTTTTCCCCTCCTTCTCTGGGATTATATTCCCAGTTTAGATCTCGCACGTCTGGTCATTTATAGCATATAATAATATTCTATTACTGTTAAGCAAACTATGAATAATAAAACACGCCAAAACCTGTGTCCTTTATCATAGCTACACGTATGACAAAAAAAAAAACGCCTGAAAATCAGTGGTATTCAGTGAGGTAAAATGATTCAAATGCACTGACAGTTCATTGCTCCTGCCAAATGAATTGCACTGAGTGGAGCGGATCACCACTCCAAGATGGCGGCCCCGCGTCTCGTCAGCGCCCGTAGCTATGGGTTGCATGACCCTACATTCCTGAAATATTACTATATTTACAAAACAAGCACTTGATTGAGCGTGTTTTTGTTTATTTTTAATTAACAACTACACATTTATGTTCAAATATCATTAAATAATTCTAAAACAATGAACAATAAACCAACAACTTACAAAGTTGTCTTTTCCTCGTCCCGGAAAAAAATACTGTTTATGTGACGTCACATCCGGTTCTCTTCTTCGCGGCTTAATTAACAGTTTGGCTAAAATAGGTGCAAGTACTGTTCAATTTTGTTCCAGTCGTTCAAAGAAATAAATATGAAAGCGCTTTAATGGAGTCCTTAAAGAAGTGGTTCATAAAGGTAAACTAACGTCATGTTATGTCTTAGTAACAATGTGATTTTTGGTCCAATTCACCGTATTTACATGGTCCATTTTAATACCAAACTACAAGCTGAGTTGTTGTGCATGACGACCACATTATGGTGTCTTTTGTCATCTTATTCAGCATCAAGAAAATATCCTTAATAGTACTAACTACATTAATAAATACTGTGTGCTCCAAAAACATATTTTCATATTGCTGGCAAACTTTGCTGAACAGCGACATCTACAGCTGAATATATTAACTTCACAGTACAAAAACAATTGTAGACGAGACTAATATTTGTAACAGGAAAGGAACTGCAAAGAACTTTCATTTGTTTTTCTCACTAGCACTCAAATACTTCACTTACCGATGCACGAATAACTCCAATGCTTTCACAAATGAATGTTTAATTGTAAAGACGTGACGTGCCTCCAATATTCTGTCCTCTAAATGCCGTGTGTGTCAAGTAAAGTGAGGAAGAAGTCGTTAAAAAAGGAAAAACCTTTCAAAATAAGTCCAAATAAACAGCAGCCTAACGTCGCCTGAAAGCCAGAAGTGCGCGGATGTGCCTCTGGGTCACGTGAATGCAACCCACCAATAGCGTGACAAACGAATTTGAACTACGGCAACCGAGAAGAACCAAAAGTTAACATGGTTCGCTTTACTATCCACTTGGTCATTAATAACAACGAACGTAACATTTTAATTTTTAAGTATTTGAGTCGTGAAAACGCATTTAAATAGTCCTTACTTTATTGCATTTTACGTAACATTTTAGTTTGTATTACAAGTATTTGAGTCGTGAAAACGTATTTAAATAGTCCTTACTTTATTTCATTTTACGTAACATTTTAGTTTGTATTACAAATATTTGAGTCGGTATAAAGCATTTTAATAGTCCTTATTTTATTACCTCTTTACGTAGCATTTTAGTTTTTATTAAGTATTTGAGTAGGAAAAACGGATTTAAATATTCCTTACTTTGTCTCTTTACGTAACATTTGAGTTTTTATTACAAGTATTTGAGTCGGTAAAACGCATTTTAATAGTCCTTACTTTATTGCATTTTACGTAACATTTGAGTTTTTATTACAAGTATTTGAGTAGGTAAAATGCATTTGAATAGTCCTTACCTTTTTGCCTCTTTACGTATCATTTTAGTTATTTTCACAAGTATTTGAGTAGGTAAAACGCATTTTAATAGTCCTTATTTTATTACATCTTTACGTAACATTTTAGTTTGTATTACAAGTATTTGAATCGGTAAAACGCATTTAAATATTCCTTACCTTATTGCCTCTTTACGTAACATTTTAGTTATTTTCACAAGTATTCGAGTAGGTAAAACGCATTTTAATAGTCCTTATTTTATTACATCTTTACGTAACATTTTAGATTTTTTTTCAAGTATTTGAGTCGGTAAAACGCATTTAAATATTTCTTACCTTATTGCCTCTTTACGTAACATTTTAGTTATTTTCACAAGTATTTGAGTAGGTAAAACGCATTTTAATAGTCCTTATTTTATTACATCTTTACGTAACATTTTAGTTTGTATTACAAGTATTTGAGTATGTAAAACACATTTAAATAGTCTTTACTTTATTGCCTCTCTACATAACATTTTAGTTTGTATTACAAGTATTCGAGTAGGTAAAACGCATTTTAATAGTCCTTATTTTATTACATCTTTACGTAGCATTTTAGTTTTTTTTTTCAAGTATTTGAGTCGGTAAAACGCATTTAAATATTCCTTACTTTATTGCCTCTCTACTTAACATTTTAGTTTTTTTTTTCAAGTATTTGAGTCGGTAAAACGCATTTAAATAGTCCTTACTTTATTGCCTCTTTACGTAACATTTTAGTTTGTATTACAAGTATTTGAGTATGTAAAATGCATGTTAATAGTCCTTATTTTATTACTTTTTTACGTAACATTTTAGTCATTACAAGTATTTGAGTCGGTAAAATGCATTTAAATAGTCCTTACTTTATTGCCTCTTTACGTAACATTTTAGTTTGTATTACAAGTATTTGAGTATGTAAAATGCATGTTAATAGTCCTTATTTTATTACTTTTTTACGTAACATTTTAGTCATTACAAGTATTTGAGTAGGTGAAACGCATTTAAATAGTCCTCACTTTATTGCCTCATATTAATTCAAAATTATTTTATTTACGTAAAGACGCAAGTCCATCGGTTGGTTGAATTTTCATTTGTGGCTAAATATTGACATTTTAATAATTGTAAAGCCTTGACTTTTATAAAAAGCGTATTAATATAAACGATATGTATCCATAATTAAATACGAGGCTCGTTTTGCCATGTCTCCCTCTAGTGGCAGAAAATGTTATGACGCGTCCTATATCATAATATAAAAAGTGGCGTTCACTTCTGCTGCGGCTTTTATTTATTTTTTTTTGCTTTCATCATACCGTCATTAAAATCATCATATAATAAAATATATTGTAATAGACTACAAGCTGTGAAAATATTTGCGAATTAACTTATTTGAATGAAATACGTCATAACATTGTAGTTAATGTGTACTTTATGGAAGATAATATACAATTGCAAGATGTATTAGATCCTCATTATTATACACACAGTTCCCAAAACCAAAAGATTCAATTTCAAATATGGTCTTTCAATCAGGTTAATTGTTCTGCGAGGTGGGCGCTATGAGGCCGTGCACCAGCTCCATTTGCCTCCTCTTGTCCTTGGCTCTGTTGATGGTCATCTTAAAGAGGCGACAGTACATCTCCATGGCGACCGGGGTGTCGTCGTTCCCGGGCACGGGGTACGTCAGCAGGCTGGGGTTACAGTTGGAGTCCACCACGCCCACCGTGGGAATGTTCATCTTGGCGGCGTCGCGGATGCCGACGTGCTGCTGGAAGACGTTGTTGAGCGTGGACAGGAAGACCACCAGGTCCGGCAGGCGCACGCCGGGGCCGTACTGGATGTGGGCGTTGGTGAGGAGGCCGCCCTGCCAGTAGCGCGCGTGGGCGTACTCGCCGCACTCCTTCGCCGTGTTCTCCACCAGGTAGGAGAACTGGCGGCGGCGGCTGACGAAGAGGATGATGCCGCCGCGGAAAGCCACATGCGCCGTGAAGTTGAGGGCGAGTTGGAGGTGCTCCATGGTCTGGTCCAGGTCGATGATGTCCTGGTCCAGGCGGCAGCCGTAAAGGTAGGGCTCCATTAACCTGTCACACACACAAAGAACCTGTTGGTCAAACGCAGTAATATAAGGTAACGTTCGTTTGAAAAAATGAATACAATGTCAAATAAATTAATCTGTTCCACGGTTTACATACGCAAATAAACTTAGGATGCACAGATCAGGTTTCAAACGGAAGGTTCGAGGACAAAATCTGGCCTGCCTTGTTGTTTTTTTGTGGACCTGTACTTCGTTTTAATATGGCCCATCCCATAATTCTAAGGAGGCCAGCCACCTCATTTTACATGGTTCCCCAATTCATTTTACGTGGCCCGACAATTAATTTTATTGTGGACCATTCCATAACTTTAATGTGGCCCGGGACTTAATTTTAGATGGTTCGCCACTTAATTTTTTGGTGCCCCATCCCATTAACGTGGCCCATCCCATAATTCTAAGGTAGCCCGCCACCTCATTTTACATGATTTCCCACTTCATTTTACGTGGCCCAACAATTCATTTTATTGTGGACCATTCCATAACTTTAATGTGGCCCGGGACTTAATTTTAGATGGTTCGCCGCTTCATTTTATTGTGGACCATCCCATTGATCTAATGTTGCCCACCATTTCATTTTATTGTGGACCATTCCATAATTTTAATATGGCCCGAGGCATCATGGTTCACCACTTAATTTTATGGTGGCCCATCCCATTAATGTTGCCCGCCACGTCATTTTACATGGTTGCCCACTTCATTTTACGTGGCCCACCAATTCATTTTATTGTGGACCATTTAATGTGGCCTGCGGCTTCATTTTAGATGGTTCGCCACCCATTAATGTCGCCCGCCACTTAATTTTATTGTGATCCGCCACTTCATTCATCAAAAATCTTGAGAGATCCAAAAACTTTGACATCCAAAACATACAAACCAAAGCCAGTAAAAACATAATAACCGAGGTGAGGGTAAAAATAAATGACATTTCATTAACACATACCAAGACCTAGAGATGCGCAGATGGGCAATTATATCATCCGCAACCGCATCACCAAAGTCGTCATCCACCCACCGTCCACCCGAACCAACATTTTATCCGAACCGCAACCGCCCACCACCCGCTCGCTGAAATACATCAGAGGTCGGCCACCTTTACCACTCTCAGAGCTATTTAAACCTGTTTCACAGAGTAATGAAGACAATTGGCGTATCCTTTGTATCTGTGACAATTTCCTGAATTTATTTTACACCCCCGCACCCCCAACCCCACCAACCTTACCGACGCACGGGTGGGAGAGGGGGGTTTGCTGCTAGCGGGGTGTATAAAATAGTCAGGAAGTGTCATGAATACAAAGGATTCTGGGTATTTGTTGTGTTGCGTTTATGTTGTGTTACTGGGAGGATGTTCTCCCGAAATGTGTTTGTCAATCTTGTTTGGTGTGGCTTCACAGCGTGGCGCATATTACTAAAAGTGTTAAAATTGTTTAAATCAAAACCATTAGTGTACTCTGTGTCACCCAGTATGCCTTGCACTCGTGTGCGTGTATCTGCGGAAGCCACACACAACATGATGCTGGACTGATGAGCAGATCGTACATGCTGCAATGGGCGACAAAGTCAATGGCTTCATAACAAGCCATAATACTTATTATCTGGGTGACTGCTGGCAGTCATTCTAGAGAATACTGGCGTCTCTTATTGTCGTCTTCGCTTTGTGACACGGCCCTTTGAACGGTAAAGGATACCGATCCCAGAACCATGTATGTCAAATATGTCCGGATGGTTCAACCGCCACCCGCCCGAATCGAATTAAAATCTATTTTTCCGTCATGTCACCCGCCCGACCCGCGGTTTATCCGCGGACTTCGCGGATGAGACTGCAAACCGCGCATCTCTACCGAGACCCGTTGACTTGGTCGAAGAGCAGGTTTTGGATGTGAGGTGCTAATCCGTGTCTCGTAATATATGCAGTTTTATCCTTCCCGCAAGAAAATGTATTAGCAACCTGAGAATCAGGAAACATCACACGAAAAAGATCGCCAATCCCGTCTTTTGAGGTGTAGGATTGATGTTTCACCACAGTGTGCAAGATCCATAACACCTCGGATTTTATTGTTGCTGTTCCGCCAAAGATTAGTGTCAGGTCAGTGCTGCTAGCGGCAGTTGCTGCTAGCTGAGGGGTGCGTTGGCACTGGACCTAGGCAGAACTGAGAGGGGTGTATAACATAGTCAGGAAGTATCATGGATGCAAAGGATTCTGGGTATTTGTTGTGTTACTGTGAGGATTTTCTCCCGAAATGTGTTTGTCATTCTTCTTTTGTGTGGGTTTCACAATGTGGCGCATATTAGTAGGAGTGTTAAAGTTTTTGGCTCTTTGCCGCGATTTTATGCTTACCGTCCCGCATGTGCGATTCGACCGCTCTAATTCCCATGGTGCTAAGTTCGAAATCCCTCTTGCAAAGTATGCACCTGGCCTCCTCGGGATTGGCAACAGGCTTAAGCTCGTTTTTAAACCGGCTGTCCTCCAGCCAACGCTCGCAAAACTTGCATTTCCCCATGCTGACTGAAAGGCGGGACGCGATGAAGAAAGGAAGGAGTCTGCGCGCGAATGACACTGAAATCACTCACTTTTACTCAAAGACGTGCCGTAACGTTTACTCAAAGACGTGCCCCGACAATTTAAAACCATTGAGTACAGAATTTAAGACCATCTTAGGAATTTCTAATTAATGTAATACTTTTTAAGGCCTTAATTTTAGACACATGAATTTAAGACTTTTTAAGGATCCGCGGATACCCTGAAGTGGCCCCCGGGCCGCACTTTGAACACCCCTGCCCTCCCGTCCAAAGGCAAAACCCAGTAACTCAATTTTGGTCAAAACTGAGCTGATAATTTTGGAGTTCCTAGGTGATATGCTTTACATTAGTGTATGCGATATTGTAAGCTGTTACGCGCATGGCAGGACCTAGCAACTACCACATAACCGCGTAGATACAACAGAAAAACCTAGTATCTCAAGGGACCAATCGGAGCTTCTTTGTCAGTCACCTTATTGTCTTTAATGAGACATTTGCACGAATGGGGGCCGACGGTCAACCTGATTATGTGATATTGTGGCAGGAGGGGTTTTTGGAAGATTGGCCTAGGGCGTTGCAAGCACCTTCATTAAATGTATTGTTCTTGATTCTTCCCCTTGCATACTCTTTTGGGCAGATAACTGTGGAGGTCAAAATAGAAACTGGACGCTGTACACATGGATGTGCAACTGCAGAATGGGGCCCACCCGAGATTGTGATAAAATATCTGGAGAAAGGGCACACACGTTCATGAGAGCAGATTCAATCGGCGAGAAAATGCAAGCTCAAGAAAACAGCATCAAGATAGATTGGTTTTCCTTTGTTTTCTCAAAATCAGCTAGAAGTGAGTTACTAGGTTTTGCCTTTGGACGGGAGTGCCTTATAAGATGTCTATGATTTCCGCCATCTGGCTAGCATTTCAATTGGGTTAAATAGATCGTTCTTTATTGAGTCGTTTAGGAGAGTTCCAGAATTGATAACAAATTTAATTATTATTGTTAATATTTATAGTATTATTTTAGGGTATTTGTGATGTTGGCACCAACCTGTGTCTGCATCCTTTCTTATGGCCAAGATGCACTCTGGCATCAAACAAGTCCTTCAAGGAGAAAAGCTCAGACACCCTGAAGAAGTCTTCTTTCTCGAGGGTCAGTTTGTAAAGCTGGTCTGCAGCTGAAAACAAATAAAATAAAATAAATACCTAAAAGGCCATAAATAGGCAGCTAAAAAGGCATGTCATTATTAGTAGCTGACTTATTTTTTTTTATTAAACAACTTACATGTATAATTAACGGCACTTTCAACATCAAGTAAATAAAAGCAAATACATTGAGTAATGATGTTAAAAAAATGTAAATAAATAAAAAAAAATGCTATCTTACTTTCAGAGACTTGCGGTGGATCCATCAAGGACGCTGCCGAGGAACAAACACACCTTCCACATTTGTCCAGTTTCGCAGCAGCAGAATGTCTTAGGCCCAACAAACCTTGAACAATAAACAATTATTACACCCCAAAAATTCACATTTTGACAGACGTAGAAAGGGACAAGCAGTAGGAAACCGGGTGGACTAGCAAGCTATTACACACGCTAGCTATTATCTTGCGCTATATACACAAAATAATAACATTGGCTTAATTTACATAAATACATATGAAATGTTGCTATAAAAATAGTAATAATAATAAAAAATATCAGTAATATAATAAATACAAATTACCTCTTGTTAGTGTCCGTGTTGCCATGCTTGCTGTCTGGAAGGTCAGCGACATGCGCATGCGTTGTTTCGTCTTCCTCGTCTGCTATGGTAGTCTTGTTATGATTAAGTACTCACTACTGCCACTCTCAGTCTTTAGCCTGTTGCTACATCTTTTTTTTTTTCCCTTCATGGACTTTTAAAGTACACCAAAAATAAGAATAATCATTTATATTTGTTGGATTTTCGTGCGAATTTCCAGCACTATTGTATGTTGACATAAACACGGCGTTACTTTTGTGGCATAATGTCTCTATTAATTCAACAAATACCATTAAACAACTAAAAGATTATATTTATTTTTATTTCTGCAATAGCAGAGTACAAGGCGTCTATCGTTATTTACAAAATATTTTTGAAAATGTAAAAAATGTTCAAATAAGAAAAATACAAGATGGATTGCATTTACAAGTAGGGTTTAGGAAATATACTAAATATTTTTCCTTAAATGATAAAGTACAAAATAAATATATAAAATCTACAATAATGAATTGTATTTAAAATTATTGTTTGAAAAAAAACGCAAGTTTTTCATTTTTTTAACATAATGATAAATATTTCAATTTTACAATTAATATTTTCAAACAATTTGTG
Source organism: Nerophis ophidion (assembly GCF_033978795.1). NCBI lineage: Eukaryota > Metazoa > Chordata > Actinopteri > Syngnathiformes > Syngnathidae > Nerophis > Nerophis ophidion. The sequence goes on along the minus strand of NC_084618.1, from coordinate 22,521,906 downwards.
GAAAGAATGTTTACTATAGTTTTAAAAATACTAAACTAAATATTTATTCCATACTTCTAAATATTCTAATAAAAAATGTAGGATGTACATAATTTTTACAAAAGTGAATGTAAAAGCAGTGTCTTAGTTACCATACCAAATATTGTTCCATAATTATTACAATAAAAAAATAAAAAAATACTATACCGTATGCTTTACAATCAATGTGTGAAAAAAAAATCTTGTGATTTTTAAAGCATTAAAAAATATATATATATAACACTAACAAATACTTTCACATAATGATAAAGCTAAAAAATATATATATATATATATATATATATTTTTTTTATTATTTCCCCTTGGGGATTAATAAAATATTTCTTATATATATATTGTTTTATCAAAGGTACTAAATCATATATATTTATTATGTATTTATATACATATATATATATATATATATATATATATATATATATATTTAAAAAATACTACAATAAACTTACTTTATGCAAAACAATATATACAACTAATGATTAAATAGATTAAACTATCTAACTACTTTAGTTAATTAACATTGACTGTCTAAATAGGTAAAAAAAATATGATATATATTTTTTTGGGTAAAAGACAACATATTAAACATATTTACATTGACTGTCTAAATAGATAAAATAAATATGATTTTTTTTTTTTTACATTTTTTACTATATATTTTTTTAGGTAAAAGACAACATGTTAAATATGAAAGAAGCACCTTTCTTTTTATATCCAAAGTCTTGAACAGTGAAAGATCATATAAAAACAAAAACAGACTGACAACATGAAGTGAAGACAAATGTCAAAAATCCTCAGATGTAAAAAAAAAAAAAAAGACACTTTTTCAATAAAGAATTTAGAAACAAAATTCTCCATTTTATGAGCGTAAACAAACACGGTCGATAAATGAAGTGAATAAATATATTCTGGTCAACAACATGAACTTTTTTTTTTCTTTTGCTCCAACAGAACATATCATCCAATAATGAAACATAATTTAAACTGGCACTAAAAGCAGACAACAGTCGTTCACTTAAATGCACAACGTGAATGGAAGAGTAACATTTGCTGTAGTCTAACAATGAAGGTGAAGACCTAATACTTGTATGCAGGCACAAACTCCAGCTTTCTTTTGACCTGAAGCCTCAGCTGGTCAGCGCCCGCCGTCCCCTGTTAAACAGTCGCATTCGGACATAACATTAGGTACAATCCAGAGTTTTTTTTAAAGTTTTTTTTTATGTGCATTTACAAAGAGAACAACTGCTCAAATATTATTAAAATTGTGCAAAGTAGAGCGTAAACTATCTAAACTTTCCTCCTTATGGAATAAAAAACATTGAATATAAAAGCCTACTGAAATTAGATTTTATTTAAACGGGGATAGCAGGTCCTTTCTATGTGTCATACCTGATCATTTTGCGATATTGCCATATTTTTGCTGAAAGGATTTAGTAGAGAACATCCACGATAAAGTTCGCAACTTTTGGTCGCTAATAAAAAAGCCTTGCCTGTACCGGAAGTAGCAGACGATGTACGCGTAATGTAACGGGTTGTGGGGCTCCTCACATCTGAACATTGTTTATTATCATGGCCACCAGCAGCGAGAGCGATTCGGACCGAGAAAGCGACGATTTCCCCATTAATTTGAGCGAGGATAAAAGATTTGTGGATGAGGAAAGTTAGAGTGAAGAACTAAAAAAGAAAAAAAAAAGACGGCTCCGGCAGTGAGAGCGTTTCAGATGTAATTAGACACATTTACTAGGATAATTCTGGAAAATCCTTTATCTGCTTATTGTGTTACTAGTATTTTAGTGAGATTGTAAAGTCATACCTCAATGTCGGATGGCTGCGGTGAACGCCAGTGTCTCTGAGAGAAGCCGAGGAGCCAAGATCACAGCTGCCTTTTTGACAGCTACTGGAGGAGGTCCCATAATCCACTGAAGTCTGCGGTAAGAGCCGACTTAATATCACAATTTTCCCATCCCAAAACTTGCTGGTTGACGTAGAGAAACATGTTTGCTTCACCGCTCCGTATTAAAGCTTCAAAACAAACAAAGAAACACCGGCTGTGTTTCGGTGCTAAAGGCAGCTGCAATCCACCGCTTTCCACCAACAGCATTCTTCTTTGACGTCTCCATTATTAATTGAACAAATTGCAAAAGATTCAGCAACACAGATGTCCAAATTACGGTGTAATTATGCTATGAAAAAAGACGACTTTTAGCTGTAAGTGGTCCATTACGATGCCTTCTGTTTTGTTTGATAAGCCGTTTTACTGCCAGGTTACAGACGGCGTTTGGGAAAAAAGATATGTAAATAAACATTTTACAACATATACACACAGGCCAAAAGTTTGGGATCACCTCCTCATTCGATGAGTTTTTTTTATTTTCATGACTGTTTACATTGTAGATTGTCACTGAAGGCATCCACACTATGAATGAACACATGTGGAGTTATGTACTTAAAAAAAACAAAACTGAAAACAATGTTTTATATTCTAGTTCCTTCAAAATAGCCACCCTTTGCTTTGATTACGGTTTTGCACACTCTAGGCATTCTCTCCATGAGCTTCAAGAGGTAGTCACCTGAAATGGTTTTCCAACAGTCTTGAAGGAGTTAGCTCATGGAGAGAATGCCAAGAGTGTGCAAAGCAGTAATCGGAACAAAGGCTGGCTATTTTGAAGGAACTAGAATACAAAGCATCGTTTTCAGTTATCTGCGATGAGGTGGCGACTTGTCCAGGGTGTAAGTCGCCTTGCGCCCGAATGCAGCTGAGATTGGCTCCTGCGACCCCCCGCCACCCCAAAAAGGAACAAGCAGTAGGAAATGGATGGATGTTTTCAGTAAATTTTTTTAAGTGCATAACTCCACATGTGTTCATTCATAGTTTTGATGCCTTCAGTGACAATCTACAACGTAAATAGTCATGAAAATAAAGAAAACACATTGAATGAGAAGGTGTGTCCAAACACTTTTCCACTTTGCATCAGTCCATCTTAGATGATCTCGGGGCCCAGCGAAGCCGGCGGCGTTTCCGGGTGTTGTTGACAAATGGCTTTGGCTTTGCATAGTAGAGTTTTAACTTGCACTTACAGGTGTAGCGACCGACTGTAGTGACTGACGGTGGTTTTCTGAAGTGTTCCTGAGCCCATGGGGTGATATCCTTTACACACCAATGCAGCGTAATCATCGATTACGTGCAGTGATTTCTCCAGATTCTCTGAACCTTTTGATGATATTACAGACCGCGGATGGTGAATTCCCTAAATTCCTTGCAATAGCTCGTTGAGAAATGTTGTTGTTAATCTGTTGGACAATTTGCTCACGCATTTGTTCTCGAAATTTGAGAAGGACTGAGCCTTTCATGGAAGCTGCTTGTATACCCGATCATGGTACTCACCTGTTCCCAATTAATGTGTGATGTTCCAAATAAGTGTTTGATGAGCATTTTTCAGTCTTTTTTGCCACTTGTGCCAGCTTTTTTGAAACATATTGCAGGCATCATATTCCAAATGACCAAATATTTGCAAAAAAGTAAAGTTTTCCGGTTCGGACGTTAAATATCTTGTCTTTGCAGTCGAATATAAGTAGAAAAGGATTTGCTAATTCTGTTTTTATTTACCATTTACACAATGTGCCAACTTCAATGTATTTATTTTAGTCGTAAATTCTAATGCTCGTGTGCAGACTTGAACTTATTAACAGAAGAATTAACCAGAAAAGTGAATACAAATATTTCCACGTTTCCTTTGGCTCGTTTACCGTACGAGTCAGGTGGCGCCACTTTTTTCTTTGTTTTTTTTTAAATGGCTCCAAAACGAACGTCTTACTTTAAGGAGTCGCTCAAAATTGGTGACTCGTTCGTGAAAAAAACACCCACTTCCCGATGTCAGTGAGGCAGATATGAAGGAGAAAGCGACACTTTTCATCAGAAATATCCAGTATCGGTACGCGCCAAATGGTAAACTAATGGCAGAAAAGGTAGAGAGGCATTAGCTCTCTTTTTTTCCACCAGTCAAACACTTCCGGCCTTCACAATAACAACACTGCACTGCCTGATATTTTTTGTTAGGTGGAGGCAATCATGTCAACCTGACTGGTGGTTCCTGTACCTCCTTGCTGATTCTTTGCTCCCTGTATCTCCGGCGGAACATCACGCTGCGCTCCTCTGTGGAAAGAGCGATGCAAGGCTGGAAGACGATGCCGGGGTCGATGGTGCTGGACAAGGACCTGGATGGAGAAGCAGAGAAGGCAAGGTGTCAGGCTTTTTGTCAGGGTATGCAATAACGTTATCAGTTGAAGATCAAACGATACAAAAAAATAATTGGCAATAAACTAGCAAATATTGTCAATGTTAAAAAAAGTTCATTAGAAAATAAAGCAAACATGAAGGATTTAACTCCACCAAAAAAAAAGAAAAAAGGTCTACTGACTCTAAAAAAAAAAAAATACTTTTTGGAATAGAAAAATGAATACAAAAAAATTTAAATTATCGGAATAGAAAACGAATTAATGCCAAAAATACCTACAATTAATCAAAATGTATAAAAAAAAAATATTAAAGCAAAACAAATAACACAGTTTAACTGAATATTTAAAAGAATGAATGCAAAAAATTAAATTTATCAAAATGGAAAAATAATTTAATTTTAAAAAAGAGCACCATTTATCGGAATATAAAAAAAATAATGCAACACATAAATGATTAGAATTAAAAAATATATCAAAAGCACAAAAATGGCACAATTTATCAGAATATTTTTTGTTAATTAATGCAAAAAATATAATTTATCGAAATAGAATAATTTATGCTAAAAAAAAAGAGCACAATTTATCACAAAATGAATGCGAAAAATAATACAAATATTTAAAATACAAAACTATTTTTTAAATGCAATTTATAGAATAGAGCAATTATTTTAGCAAAAATAAAATAGCACAATTTATCGGAATATAAAAAGAATCAATGCCCAAAAAAATTACTATAATTGATCAGAATTACATAATTAAAGGAAAAAAATCAGTTTAATTGAATTTGTTTTAAACTGAATGCAAAAAATAAAACTTACCGAAATACAAAAATAATTACATTAAAAAAAGATAATTAATCAGAAAATATAAAAAAAGATCAATGCAAAAAATACTTATAAATGATTAAAATAAAAAAGCACAAAAATAGCAGTTTAACTGAATACAAAAAAATTAATGCAAAAAATTATGCAAATAAATTAATTTAAAAAAGAGCACAATTTATCGCAATAAAAAATACCTATGAATGCCTAGAATTTTAAAAAACAAAGCACAAAAATAGCCCAATTTATCAGAGTATTTTATATAAATTAATACAAAAAAATACAATTTATCAAAATAGTAAAATAACTTAAGCTAAAAAAAAAAGAGAGCACAATTTATCAGAAAATGAATGCCAAAAATAATAAAATTCATCAAAATACAAAAATTATTTTACCATAAATGCAATAGAAAAATAATTTTAGCCAAAAAAAGTATACAATTTATCGGAATATAAAAAAAATTACTGCCAAAAAATACCTATAATTGATCAGAATTAAAAAAATTATTAAAGCAAAACAATAGTACAGTTTAACTGAATATTTAAAAAAAAAATACAATTTATCAAAATAGAAAAATAATTTAATAAGAAAAAGAGCACATTTTATCAGAATTTAAAAAAATTAATACAAAAAATACCGCAAAATGATTCGAATTTAAAAAAAAATTAAAGTACGAAAAACAGCCCAATTTATCAGAATATTTTTGGTAAATTAATGCGAAAAATACAATTTTTCAAAATAGAAAAATAATTTAAGCTAAAAAAAAAAAAAAAAGTACAATTTATCAGAAAATTAATGCCAAAAATAATACAATTTATCAAAATACAAAAAAAATGTTTAAATGCATTTAATCCGAATAGAAAAATAATTTTAGCAAAAAAAAAAATACAATTGATCGGAATATTAAAAAAAAAATAACGCCAAAAAATACCTATAATTAATCATTTTTAAAATAATCAACGCAAAAATATTGCAGTTTAACTGAATATTTTTAAAGAATAAAAAGAAAATACAATTTATCGAAATAGAAAAATAATTTAATAAAACAAAGTGCACATTTTATCTGCATGTTTGAAAAAAAATGTATGCAACAAACCAATACAATTTTATCGGAAAAGAAAAATTATTTCAAGTTAAAAAGAAAGCACAATTTATCTGAATAGAAAAAAGTAAATCCAAAAAATACAAGTTAACTAGAATATTTAAAAAAATATAATACTACAAAATACAGTGTATCAGAATAGAAAAAATAGAATAAAAATGCAATTTATCGAAATAGTAAAAAAAGAAAACAAAAAAACATGTTGCTTGGATTCCACTCTTTATTACACAGAAGCATTTAAAAGACAGCAAAGAAAAAAAGTATATTGTACATCGAAGAAAGAAAAGCAGTTCATACAAAATATTTACACAACTGGCAATGCACAGCATGTTCAGTATCTTGTTTTGTTTTTTCTTTTAATAAACAAAAATAAATAGCCTCATTTTTCTTTTCTTTACACAGCATCAAGGCGGAGGAAAAAAAGAACACAGTGAATATACAATAAAGTATGCATTAGGTCACGCCGCGTCTTTTCTTTTTCTTTTTTAAAAAGTCGTTCATAGAAAAAAAAAAAAAAACACTGGCACGTCGTCGCAGGCGAGCGTCCTCGTCCGACCCAGGCTGCAGCTTCTCGGTGTGCAAAGTCCACCCCGAGCCTTGCAAAAGTCTCAATTAGGTTCTAACGGAGGTTGTGCAAAAGCCTTAGTCCACCATTGGTACCGTTACTAAGGACCAGAGTCACTCCAATCAGCAGATATTTTGCGATGATATCATTTCTATACAAAGTCACGTGTTCAAATTGAATACAGTGCTAATGCTAAACAAACCTCATGCTTACCAGCCATATTTTTTTTGTATTGTTTACTCTTAACTTAAAGGCCTACTGAAAGCCACTACAAGCGACCACGCAGTCTGATGGTTTATATATCAATGATGAAATATTAACATTGCAACACGTCAATACGGCCTTTTTAGTTTACTAAATGGCAATTTTAAATTTACCGCGGAGTTCCCTGTTGAAAACGTCGCGGAATGATGACGCGTGTTTGTGACGTTATTGGTTGTAGGTGACATGTTCTCCCAGTACCACTTACGGCTAAAAGTCCTCTCTTTTCATCGCATAATTACACAGTATTCTGGACATCTGTGTTGCTGAATGTTTTGCAATTTGTTCAATTAATAATGGAGAAGTCAATGTATAAAGATGGAGGTGGGAAGCTTTTAGCCTTTGGCCACACAAACACACAGTGTTTCCTTGTTTAAAATTCCCGGAGGTGAAGCTTTACTATGGATCAGAGCGGTCAAGCGAACATGTCAACCGGCAGTTTTCGGTGAGAAAATTGTGGTAATAAGTCGGCTCTTACCAAAGACATCAGCAGAGCTGCGTCACTTCCCTCAGAGACTCTGGCCGTCAACACACCCGTGGCCACACCCCTCCGACTTTGAGGTACAATTTAATCTCACTAAAACACTAGCAACACAATAGGCAGATAAGGGATTTTCCAGAATTATCCTAGTAAATGTGTCTAATAACAACTGAATCGCTCCCACTGCCACCGCCTTTTTTTTTTCTTTTTCTAGTCCTTCACTCTAAATTTCCTCATCCACAAATCTTTCATCCTCGCTGAAATTAATGGGGAAATTGTCGCTTTCTCGGTCCGAATAGCTCTTGCAGCTGGTGGCTATGATTGTAAACAATGTTCAGATGTGAGGAGCTCCACAACCCGTGACATCACGCGCACATCGTCTGCTACTTCCGGTACAGGCAAGGCTTGTTTATTAGCGACCAAAAGTTGCGAACTTTATCGTGGATGTTCTCTACTAAATCCTTTCAGCAAAAATATGGCAATATCGTGAAATGATCAAGTATGACACAAAGAAAGGACCTGCTATCAGAGCGGTCAAGCGAACATGGATCACGACTACATGTCAACCGTCAGTTTTCGGTGAGAAAATTGTGGAAATAAGTCAGCGGAGCCAGCGTCCTCCGGCTGCTGCCGTGACTTCTCTCAGTGACTCTGGCGTCAAAACACCCGTGGCCACAACCCTCCGACTTTAAGGTACTTTTTAACTCACTAAAACACTACCAACACAATAGGCAGATAAGGGATTTCCCAGAATTATCCTAGTAAATGTGTTTAAAAACATCTGAATCGCTCCCACTTGCCCTCACCTTTTTTTCTTTTTTTTTTCTGTCACTTCACTCTAAATTTCCTCATCCACAAATCTTTCATCCTCGCTGAAATTAATGGGGAAATTGTCGCTTTCTCGGTCCGAATAGCTCACATTATAAACAATGTTCAGATGTGAGGAGCTCCACAACCCGTGACGTCACCCGCACATTGTCTGCTACTTCCGGTACAGGCAAGGCTTTTTTATTAGCGACCTAAAGTTGCAAACTTTATCGTCGATGTTCTCTACTAAATCCTTTCAGCAAAAATATTGCAATATCGTGAAATGATCAAGTATGACACATAGAATGGACCTGCTATCCCCGTTTAAATAAGAAAAACTCATTTCAGTAGGCTTTTAAGTCAGATCTGGGATATTTTTACTTTTCAAAATAAAAGGATCATTAAAAAACCAGCAAACCTGATGGCGGACGAAGACTTTTGCACGGTGTGATTTCCGATGAACATTTACGATGTGCTCAGTTCGCAATGTGACGTCTTAGCAAGTCGCCCGCTTCCCGCGAGGATTTCGTGAGCTCCTTTACGCTGGAGACTGCGCCGCTACTTCCTCTTGCATCACGTCTCGACCATAAAAACGACTTTAAAAATCGTTCGCCAACCCGCCTTCGAATATCGATCATCTCGTTGCTTGTCGTCGGCAGGATGGCGTGTTTAAATTCGATCTTCGTTCAGATTATGTCGACGTTTTATTCTAGGATGATGTCCCACTCTGCCCATTTTTACCTTTTCTCACATCAATATTGCTCTTCAATAATCTCTTGGCACATGTACACACACACACACACACACACACACACACACACACACACTCTCTCACACACACGAGTGCTGATGTCCGACTTTGTGTATAAATAGGAGGCAACGGAACGCTAGCAGTTGAGATAAGGAACACCACCACGCCACGGGACAGAGTGGCTGAAGAAATACTTACAAAGTGCTCGGCTTCTTCCCTGGACTTTCACTCTCTGACTCATCTATAAACTCCTCCTCAGCTCCTTCTATCTTCCCGCGCCTATTCTCACTCTGTCCGTCTGCTCGGGCCTCACCGCTCTGGACCTGGACGTGGTTGGTCCTGCCGGACTCCAGCTCCACGAACACGCTCTTGTCCCGGGGAACGTGCACCGTGCTCGCCGCCTGCCGCGGCTGGAAGGTGGAAGGCAGCACGCCTCGGTTCTGCCTGGCGGAGAAGAAGCTTAAGACGGGGCTGGTCACGGGCGCCTTTGCGGCCGGGTCTGCAGACCAGGAGAAAAGGGGTCTGCTGCTGGCTCTTGCGGAGGACCAGAAAGGGGCTAAGGTGGGAGGTCTGAGGTCGGTGGATTTCCCTGGGTGAGTAAATGCCGCTGATGGACTCCCTGTCCTGTGTTTGGGCGAGCTGATGTGAAATGGAGTTCGAGTGAAATTCTTGGGATCAATGATGGGGAGTCCAAAACTCTGGCGCCACTTGACTGACTCTGCGTAAGACCGATCCATGGCGGCTCCAGAAAGGCTCTTAACTCTCTCCGTTTGTTGGGTGGACAGCCTCGGCTCAGATCTGGCCGACCCTGCCCCACCCGCCGCGTCCAAAGTGCGTGGTTGTGGACCGACGGCGGGGTTCTTCTGAGGCATAGGTTCGTCCTGATGTGCTTCAGTCAAAGGGCCGTTCAGGGTAGGTTGACCCAACATACTTTTTATGGGAATTTCAGCCAGCTGATTTTCCTGCTTAATGTCTAGACGAAATGAAGCAGTGCCATTCCTCGGTATCTCTTCATCCTTTGTGGTCTCTGAGACCTTCTCCGCCTTCTCTGCAAGGAACTTTCTGATCTCCTGCTCAATGCTGTCGTCACTGTCCACCGAGCTGCTCTCCTCTTTTATCTGGAGAGTGTCCTTGTCCCTTGGAGTGTCTACTGGACCTTTGCCGGTGTGCTTAGTTCCTGTCTTTTTAACCAATCCAGGCTTGTGCTTCAAGTCGCTCTTCCTCTTGTCAGCCCTTTTCAAAGCACCGATCTTGGACGGAGGATCGGGTTTGGCCTTTTTCGTAAGCGGGGCTCGCAGCAGTTCCGCTTCTTTTGGGCGCTTCATTGCGTTGCGCTCTGACTTGGTCTTTCTCTTTGTCTTCTTTGTCTTGAGGAGGTCTTTTATCGCCGTGTCGAGGTCTTCGTCACTGTCCAGTGAACTGCTCTTGTCTCCACTATGTTTGTCCAATGATTGTGTTGGACTTCCTTGGGAGAAAAGCAGCGGGCTCAACTCTTCCCTGTGGAGCTCTAAAGGTTTACTTGATGAGTCTTGTTCTGCGTTGTTATCCACCGCCGTCATGAGGGCGATCCGGCAGATTTCATCCTTGCTTTTCCGCCTGTGCTTTAAGGACAATCTGGAAGGTTTCCTTAGAAGTACCTCGTGTTTTTCCGCCGTAGTCTCCGGCTCGTCTCGAGGCGCAGCACATTCGGGTGACTGTTTGACCAACTGCGCTTTCTGCTCGAGGAATTTCATGATTTCCTGCTCGATGCCGTCTTCACTGTCGATGGAGCTGTCGTGGCTTTCTTCCCCTGGAGTTGCATGTGAAGATCCCGCCGGGATGCAGTTACCGGTGCTGGGATGAGACACAAAGGCTGCGGGCATGACTGTTTTGGAGATGTCCAGGATGGCTTCGGCGCACATGAGCTCGGCGGTGGTGTTGGCTTTCGGGGGCAGGGGTGTAGCTTGGTCTTTAAAGCCATCGACTCTGAATGACAGCAGACCGTTGCCTTTGCTTCTCTGGCCGACATCAAGCGAGCTCTTGAAGAACGTCGAAGAAGGCGATTCTACGGACTTCACCACCTTCTCCGCTCTTTTCTTTCTCTTTTTAAGTTTGTGCTTTTTTGCGATTTCAGTGCTAGCGTTTGCTATGTTCTTCCTGTCAGGAAAGGACGTCTTTTCTTTGAGCTGCTCCAGCTGGTAGCTGCGAATAGCCTCCTCGATGCCGTCATCGCTAGAAGAGTCTGACTCTTCCACGAGTGGTTTGAAGGCTTCGCCTCTCATCTGCTGCTCCATTCTCTCCAGCTGGTACCTCTGAATGGCTTCTTCGATGCCGTCATCACTGCTGCTGGAGTCGTCGGAAAGATTCTCCACTTTGATTTGGCATGCCGGACTGTTTGGGGTGACAAGACTGGCTTCCTGATCTCGAAGCATGACCTTGTGTTTGATGTACTTCTTCAAGGGGACGCCTGCCAATGGGGTTTGGGCAACACTTTTGGAGAAGTGGCTGCTCATGACGGAAAAGGAGTCACTTTCGGACTTGACTTTGACAACCTCAGTCTGTGTCTGTCTAGATGACGGTTCCATCTTGCATTTGTGGCCATCCTTCTCCTTCAGGTATTCCAGTATTGCCTCCTCGATTCCTTTGTCCACAGAATCATCACTGTCGGTGTCGCTGCTCTTGTCACTGTCCTGGATCGGAGTTAAAACACCAGTCGAATGGCTTTGGGACTTAGCTGCCGCAAAAGAACCCCCAGCAGATTTACAGTTCTGAGGAGGACCGTCCTGCCTAGAAAGCGCATTTTCCTCAGTCTCATCGCTCATCTCCAGTGAGGAGTGAGAGCTCCGCAGGCTCTCAATGATCATCTGGACCTTGTTCGAGATAGGAGAACCCCGGGTGGACAACTGGGCCTCCGAGTCATTGAAGCAGACGGGAAGGCTAAAGCCCCCGGGTGGACCGCATGGTCTCCATTCTGTGCGAGGCGCGGCGACAGTGGGTGCAGTCATCAAGTACATTCTAGTGAAGTAAGGGGAGATGGGTGACCATCGGAGTTCTGCTACATCCTTCTGTGCTCACATCGTTGAATCTATGAAAGAAACAGTACCAAGACACATTTTAACTTTGATTACCGCACATTGCGGCGACTTCATAGACAGATTTTGCGTGACAATTGGGACTTTTTACTACCAACATACGCAGAGCTAGCGCAGTGGGATATGGAGAAAAATATTTAGCTCATTTGATATATCCTAAAAACGCTATATATCACAAACATTATATACACAAAATGCACAAAGACAATAAAAAGTATTGTTAGCACCAGCCACGGTTGTGTGATAGAGATGATACACAATATAAATTTGGTAGAACTTTTAATACAATCATTACATTGGCTATGGGAGAGGAAAGTCTGGGCTTCCCTGCTTAGGGTGCTTCCCCTGCGACTTGACCTCGGATAACCGGAAGAAGATGGATCGATATTGCGATAATGCACGTTGATGACTCTTTCTAGCCGTGTATGCAAATTTGACGGCGATTAGTGAACGACCACACCCTCAGAGCAACTTGGGGTCCTCGCTGGCGGCAAATGTCCCCAACTACAGAGCCACATTTAAAGTTAAAGGCCTACTGAAATGAAATGAGATAATCTTATTTAAACGGGGATAGCAGGTCCATTCTATGTGTCATACTTGATCATTTCGCGATATTGCCATTTTTTGGCTGAAAGGATTTAGTAGAGAACGTCGACGATAAAGTTCGCAACTTTTGGTCGCTAATGAACAAGCCTTGCCTGTACCGGAAGTAGCAGACGATGTGCGCGTGACGTCACGGGTTGTGGGGCTCCTCACATCCTCACATTGTTTACAATCATGGCCACCAGCAGCAAGAGCGATTCGGGCCGAGAAAGCGACGATTTCCCCATTAATTTGAGCGAGGATGATGATAGTGAGAGTGAAGTAATAATAGAAGAAAGAAAAAAAAGGCGAGGGCAGTGGGAGCGATTCAGATGTTATTAGACACATTTACTAGGATAATTAGTGAAAATCCCTTATCTGCTTATTGTGTTACTAGTGTTTTAGTGAGATTACATGGTACCTGAAAGTCAGAGGGGTTTGGCCACGGGTGTGGTGACCGCCAGTGTCTCCGGTGGGAAGAGGCAAGAGAGTCCGCAGCTGCAGGAGGACGCAAGCTCCGCTCATGTCTACGGTAAGAGCGGACTTATTACCACAATTTTCTCACCGAAACCTGCCAGTTGACATGTGGTCAGGAACCATGTTCGCTTGACCGCTTTGTTCCATAGTAAAACTTTACCTTCGGGAATGTAAACAAGGAAACACCGGCTGTGTTTGTGTTGCCAAAGGCGGCCGCAATACACCGCTTCCCACCTACATCTTTCTTCTTTGACGTTTCCATTATTAATTGAACAAATTGCAAAAGATTCAGGAACACAGATGTCCAGAATACTGTGTGATTACGCGATTAAAGCAAACTACTTATAGCTTGGATCGGGCTGGAAAAAAATGTCCACTACAACCCGAGACGTCACGCGCACGTGTCATCATACCGAAGTTTTCAACAGGATACTTTTTGCGAAATTTAAAATTGATGAGGTGGCGAATTGTCCAGGGCGTACCCCGCCTTCCGCCCGATTGTAGCTGAGATAGGCGCCAGCGCCCCCCGCGACCCCGTAAGGGAGAAAGCGGTAGAAATGGATGGATGGATGGAAAATTGCAATTTAGTAAACTAAAGAGGCCGTATTGGCATGTGTTGCAATGTTAATATTTCATCATTGATATATAAACTATCAGACTGCATGGTCGCTAGTAGTGGCTTTCAGTAGGCCTTTAAAGTACCAATGATTGTCTCACACACACACTAGGTGTGGCAAAATTTGACCCATCACCCTTTTTCACCCCCCTGGGAGGTGAGGGGAGCAGTGGGCAGCAGCGCCCAGGAATCATTTTTGGTGATTTAACCCCCAATCCCAACCCTTGATGCCGTGTGCCAAGCAGGGAGGTAATGGGTCCCATTTTTATAGCCTTTGGTATGACTCGGCCGGGGTTTGAACTCCCAACCTACCGATTTCAGGGTGGACACTCTAACCCAGGGGTAGGGAACCTATGGCTCGCGAGTCAGATGTGGCTCTTTTGATGACTGCATCTGGCTCTCGGATAAATCTTAGCTGACATTACTTAACACAATAAGTAATGAATGATTCCACTTGTAATTACAGTGTTAAAAATAATGTTCAAAATATAAAACATTCTCATGCATTTTTAATCCATCCATCTGTTCTCTACCGCACACGTTCTAGAATTTGCGTTAATGGTAAGAAGTTATTTATTTATTCTTGGTTAGTGTGGGGCTTGCCCTCCTGGGGGTTCTTCAGACCACCAAGGACCAACATGAGAGCCTGTTTCAGGGTTACAATATTGTTTTATTTTTCAATAAGTCTCTCACTTGCTTTCCAGCAATTGTATTTTTCTCTTTCATTTTTGCTCACGCTCTGGCTCCAGCCCCGACCCTGTCTCTCCTCCTGGCTGCTGCTTATAACAGAGCGACAGGTGATTTGATAACAAGGCCCAGGTGGGCCATCTACGCACGTGTCGCTGATTTCGAGGCCGGTCCTGGCACACCCCAGTTCGCTGCAGGCCCGCAGGCCACGCCCCCTCCACAGTTAGCTCGAGAATAACAATGTTATTACAAAGAATAAGAGACCTATTATACTCTAGAAATGTTGGTCTTACTTAAAAATGCACGCATTTTAGTTTTGTTCAGTGTAAAAAAAAATATATGGCTCTTACGGAAATACATTTTAAAATGTTTGGCTTTTTGACTCTCGCAGCCAAAAATGTTCCCGACCCCTGCTCTAACCACTAGGCCACGTAAGTCACTAATCCTCGCCGCCATGATGGCCAACAGTATACGTTTCTTACAAATATCCCCGCAGGAGCACCGGGAATCGCTTAAAGGGGAACATTATCAGCAGACCTATGTAAGCGTCAATATATACCTTGATGGTGCAGAAAAAAGACCATCTATTTTTTTAACCGATTTCCGAACTCTAAATGGGGGAATTTTGGCGTGTTAAACGCCTTTCTGTTTATCGCGCTGGAGACGATGACGTCAGAATGTGACGTCGCCGAGGTAACACACCCGCCATTTTCATTTTCAACACATTACAAACACCGGGTCTCAGCTCTGTTATTTTCCGTTTTTTTGACTATTTTTTGGAACCTTGGAGACATCATGCCTCGACGGTGTGTTGTCGGAGGGTGTAACAACACTAACGGGGAGGGATTCAAGTTGCACCACTGGCCCCAAGATGCGAAAGTACACATTTTACCGGCGATGACAGACATGGCACAGAGATGTACGGATAACCTGCAGATGCATTTGCAACGATAAAGTCAACAAAGTCACAAAGGTGAGTTTTGTTGATGTTGTTGACTTATGTGCTAATCAGACATATTTGGTCGCGGCGTGACTGCCAGCTAATCGATGCTAAAATGCTACGCTAATCGATGCTAACATACTATTTACCGGCGGTGCTAAAGCAGACATGGCACAGAGATGTATGGATAACCTGCAGATGCATTTGCAACTATATTACGTTTCCTTCCACCCACATTTAATGCGAAAAAAACACTTACCAATCGACAGATTTAAGTTGCTCTAGTGTCAAAAGATGCGAAAGTCCTGATCGTTTGGTCCGCGCAGCTATTCGGCCATGCTATGGCTATGAATAGCGTCAATAGCTATTCGCTCAATACCTTCAGTTCCTTCTTCAATACTTTCATACTCCAACCATCCGTTTCAATACATGCGTAATCCGTTGAATCGCTTAAGTCGCTGAAATCCGAGTTTGAATCCGAGCTAATGTCGCTATAGCTTGCGGTGCTATTCGCCATTGTTTGTTTACATTGGCAGCACTGTATGACGTCACAGGGAAATGGCCAGTGTCTTCGCAGAGAGCGAAAATAAGGCACTTTAAAGCT
Source organism: Nerophis ophidion (assembly GCF_033978795.1). Taxonomy (NCBI): domain Eukaryota; kingdom Metazoa; phylum Chordata; class Actinopteri; order Syngnathiformes; family Syngnathidae; genus Nerophis; species Nerophis ophidion. Next base: position 22,505,866 of record NC_084618.1, on the reverse strand, counting down.
TTATTTAGGGATATTCCGAAACCGGTAAAATTCTGAAAAAAACTTCAAAAAATACAACAAGCCACTGGGAACTGAATTTTATTGTTTTTAACCCTTTTGAAATTGCGATAATGTTCCCCTTTAACATTCCACACTACACATCGTAGGGAGATGTGCTAATCGCAAGCTCGAGCTCTGGAATGTAAACAAGATTGGCATTTTGATACAAATAGACAGTAACGATACCAAATACTAAGTATTTTTGGTCATTTTTGTTTAGTTCGCGGTTTGGTTTTCATTACTTTAAAAGGTAACATCAGTATTTTGTCGCATTTTAACACTGGCTATGTACTCTCCTTCAGGTCGCCTCATCAAGTGGTAGAAAAGGTAAGACATGTTGGTTATCTATTCACAGTATCAGTCTACCGTTGTTCGGTTTGTTCCAGGGACATTTCACTTGTTTTGGTACCAATTCCTTCAGGTTTTGTTGGTTTAGCTTACATTGTGCTCCACATCCCTGCTAAGTTGTTGACATCCATGCTCCAACCGGCTCATTTTACATCAGCCTCGTTGCAACAGTTACATGAGCCCAGATGTAAACAAAGACATTTTGATGTCATATTACCCCTCAACCCTATTGCAAAATGTTTAAACCTTATCTATGTGAAACGATTTATATACTCTTCAAATCAAACTTGAATTTATTTTACAGAATGAATTGCCATGGTATTCGTATCAGTCGAGTATGAAGCGACTGGGATGACAATCAGTCCATGGTTCTCGCCCGGAAAAGGGTGGAGTGCCATCTCCGGGTCGGGGGGGCAACCCTAGCCCCAAGTGGAGGAGTTCAAGTACCTCGGGGTCTTGTTCACCAGTAAGGGAAGAGTGGATCGTGAGATCGACAGGTGGATCGGTGCGGCGTCTGCAGTAATGCGGACGCTGTATCGATCCCTTCTGGTGAAGAAGGCACTGAGCCGGAAGGCGAAGCTCTCGATTTACGTACCCATCCTCACCTATGGTCCTGAGCTTTGGGTTATGACCAAAAAAGGACAAGCTCATGGTTGTAGGGCTCTCCCTTAGAGATAGGGTGAGAACCTAGGATTCTAGCGGGAACTCTCATTCAACCCTTCTTCGATTACGCTTGCACCTCCTGGTACCCCAGCACCTCCAAAACCCTCAAATCTAGACTCCAAACCTCCCAGAATAAGCTAGTCCGGTTACTTTTAGACCTCCACCCCAGATCACACCTCAATCCAACCCACTTCTCCAAAGTGGGCTGGCTCAGGGTGGAGGAAAAAGTAAAACAACTTGCCCTGAGCCTAGTCTATAAAATCCGCTACACCTCCTTGATACCGAAGTACATGTCAAACTACTTCCTTAACGTAAATGACCACCATAACCACAACACCAGGGGGAGCTCCACAAACCACGTTAAACCCAGATTCCGATCAAACAAAGGTCTTAACTCATTCTCTTTCTATGCCACATCAATGTGGAATGCACTCCCAACAGGTATAAAAATAAGTGCATCTCTATATTCCTTCAAAACCGCTCTAAAACAACACCTCCAGGCAACTTCAACACTTTACTAATACCCTCCTCCATTCATATCCCATCTCCCCGGATTATAAACAACTCAAATGTACTTCTAATGTATATACTTGTTCTTATGCTATCTGAACTCACTATGTTCTCTGCTGGCTGTACATATCCTACTAAATAAGACCTACACTGTTTCAATGTCCACATTTCTCTGTTGATGCAATTGTTGATGACTGAAGTTCTGATATCAACCAAAGCTCCTCATCCCACCCCACGGATTGTAAATTCAATGTACATACTATGATGATTAACTTGTGTGATGACTGTATTATGTTGATTGTATATATTTGTACCATGAATTGATTAACGTGGACCCCGACTTACAAAGTTCAAAAACTTATTGGGGTGTTACCATTTAGTGGTCAATTGTACGGAATATGTACTGAACTGTGCAATCTACTAATAAAAGTATCAATCAATCAATCAAACCTCTGCCTTCCGTGAGGAGCTCAAAGTAAAGCTGCTCCTACTTCACATGGAGAGGAGCCAGGTGAGGTGGTTCGGGCATCTGGTCAGGATTACACCCGAACGGCTCCCTAGGGAGGTGTTTCGGGCAAGTCCGACTGGTAGGAGGCCACGGGTAAGACCCAGGACACGTTGGGAAGACTATTTCTCCCGGCTGTCCTGGGAACGCCTCGGGATCCCCTGGGAAGAGCTGGACGAAGGGGCTGGGGAGAGGAAAGTTTGGGCTTCCCACTTACTCAGTGGCCTAGTAGTTAGAGTAGGGGTATCAAACTCAAATACAGAGTGGGACAAAATTTAAAACTGAAAAAAGCCGCGGGCCGAGGTTGAACAAATTAACCGTTTATTAAGGACCCAAACAAGTTTTGCATTGAATATTGACCAAGCAAGGCTTATATAACTTTATAGTGACATGCAAAATCCAGTTTCAAATAATAATAATTAAAAAATATCAATGGCATATCAAATAAAATAAAAACACAAATTTAATGCCTTTTCTCGGCAGCGGGTTTGAGTTGGGGCGGGGTTTGGTGGTAGCGGGGGTGTATATTGTAGCATACCGTGATGCAAGGGGTTCTGGGTATTTGTCCGGTTGTGTTTATGTTGTGTTACGGTGCGGATGTTCTCCCAAAATGTGTTTGTCATTCTTGTTTGCTGTGGGTTAACAGTGTGGCGCATATTTGTAACAGTGTTAACCTTCTTTATACGGCCAACCTCAGTGTGACCTGTATGGCTGTTGACCAAGTATGCCTTGCATACACTTGTGTGTGTGTGTATGAGCCGCATATTTTATGTGAATGGGCCGGCACGCTGTTTTTATGGGAAAAAATCGGACATGGCAACATGTAGAGAACGCCAAAAGCAGTGCTTTTACGGCCCGCCCCCAATCTTATTGTCCAGGTGGAAATCGGGAGAAATTCGGGAGGGGCACTGAACTTCGGGAGTCTCCCGGGAAAATCGGGAGGGTTGACGATAATGAGTATTAGCGGTGAATGTGGTGTTACAGCCGCGGGCCAGCTCTAATGTTAATTTGATATTACCTCAAGGGCCAAATGAAATTACACGGCGGGCCAAATTTGGCCCGCGGGCCAGAGTTTGACACCCATGGGTTAGAGTGTCCGCCCTGAGATCGGTAGGTTGTGAGTTCAAATCCCAGCCAAGTCATACCAAAGACTATAAAAAAAATGGGAACCATTGCCTCCCTGCTTGGCACTCAGCATCAAGGGTTGGAATTGGGGGTTAGATCACCATAAATGATTCCCGGGCACGGCCCCACTGCTGCCCACTGCTCCCCTCACTTCCCAGGGGGTGGATCAAGGGGATGGGTCAAATGCAGGGGATACATTTCACCACACCTCATGTGTGTGTGTGTGACAATCATTGGTACTTTAACTTTTAACTTTAAGCTGCTTCCCCCGCAACCCAACCTCGGATAAGCGGAATGGATGGATTCTTATCAGTGGCAGAGCAGGGAGGGGCTAGGGATACATCCGCAGTAAAATTTGTCATTCTTTAAGTGACATCTTGCACGGGTTGCCGGTCCTATCCGACACAAATAAGTCTGCCTAAACATGTTAAAACCATGAACGTAATGTGCCACATACTGTAGAAGCAAGAGAAGCAATTTACTGCATTGTTTGCACTCATAACCTCGTGTTGCCAATTAAAACGGTATTTAAGAATCGCACATGATTCCTTGGTTTAATCCAAGTGGTGTTTTTGTCACCTTTTGGGGCTATAGGCAGTGTTTTATTGCACTGAATGTGTTGAAATTACCACAGGGATGTCCAAACTGTTTCCACTGAGAGCCAGAGACGGGCGAATGAAAGGATGCGTAGCGCATTTTGGTAGTTTTCACTTTTAAAGGCCTACTGAAAGCCACTACTACCGACCACGCAATCTGATAGTTTATATATAAATGATGAAACATTAACATTGCAACACATGCCAATACGGCCTTTTTAGTTTACTAAATTGCAATTTTAAATTTCCCGCGAAGTTTCGTGTTGAAAACGTCGCGGAATGATGACGCGTGCGTTTGACGTCTCGGGTTGAAGCGGAAATTATTTTCCAGCCCGATCTAAGCTATAAGTAGTCTGCTTTTATCGCATATTTAAACAGTATTCTGGACATCTGTGTTGCTGAATCTTTTGCAATTTGTTCAATGAATAATGGAGAAGTCAAAGTAGAGAGATGGAGATGGGAAGCTTTTAGCCTTTAGCCACACAAACACACGGTGTTTCCTTGTTTAAAATTCCCAAAGGTGAAGCTTTACTATGGATCAGAGCGGTCAAGCGAACATGGATCCCGTCTACATGTCAACCGGCAGTTTTCGGTGAGAAAATTGTGGTAATAAGTCGGCTTTTACCAAAGACATCAGCAGAGCTGCGTCACTTCCCTCAGAGACTCTGGCCGTCAAAACACCCGTGGCCACACTCCTCCGATGTTCAGGTACTATTTAATCTCACTAAAACACTAGCAACACAATAGGCAGATAAGGGATTTTCCAGAATTATCCTAGTAAATGTGTCTAATATCAACTGAATCGCTCCCACTGCAATCGCCTTTTTTTTTTCTAGTCCTTCACTCTAAATTTCCTCATCCATGAATCTTTCATCCTCGCTCAAATTAGTGGGGAAATTGTCGTTTTCTCTGTCCAAATAGCTCTAGCTGCTGCTGGCTATGCTTGTAAATCTCATTTCAGTCGGCCTTTAAAACCAGTACAATGTATAGATTTTTTTTTTTTACCAAAGAACTACAAAATGCAATTTCGGTACAGAATTTGGGGGAAGGCTGAGAAGCCGAGACCGAACCGTAATGCTAACAGTAAGTATGCTGTCCAGATAGCATTAAATAATAAAAAATATGAGAAAAACTAACTCAAAAAAGCCAGCATGTTAACAGTACTATGTTAAAAAACAAAAAAAAACAATAGCATGTTTACATTTAGCTTTAGCGATACACCAAAATATGACATTGCCGTGTATACTGGTTAAATTAGGTAAACAAATAGCATTCTTATGTTAGAATGCTAAAATGTTAACTGTAACATTGATTGATTGAGACTTTTATTAGTGGATTGCACAGTACAGTACATATTCCGTACAATTGACCACTAATAGGAAACACCCGAATAAGTTTTTCGACTTGTTTAAGTCGGGGTCCACGTTAATCAATTCATAGTGACATGCGTCGAATACCAAAATATTACTCTAAGGCAGGGGTCACCAACCTTTTTGAAACGAAGAGCTACTTCTTGGGTACTGATTAATGCGATGGGCCACCAGTTTGATACACACTTAAATAAATTGCCATAGTTGCCAATTTGCTCAATTTACCTTTAATAAATAAATTATATATATATATATATATATATATATATATATATATATATATATATATATATATATAAAATGGGTATTTCTGTCTGTCATTTCGTTGTACATTTTTTTCCCTGTTACGGAAGGTTTTTTGTAGAGAATAAATGATGAAAAAAACACTTAATTGAACGGTTTAAAAGAGGAGAAAACACGAAAAAAATAAAAATAAAATTTTGAAACATAGTTTATCTTCAATTTCGACTCTTTAAAATTCAAAATTCAACCGAAAAAAATGAAGGGAAAAACTAGCTAATTCGAATCTTTTTGAAAAAATTAAAATAATTTATGGAACATCATCAGTAATTTTTCCTGATTAAGATTAATTTTAAAATTTTGATGACATGTTTTAAATAAGTTAAAATCCAATCTGCACTTTGTTAGAATATATAACAAATTGGACCAAGCTATATTTCTAACAAAGACAAATCATTATTCCTTCTACATTTTCCAGAACAAAAATTTAAAAATAAATTCAAAATACTTTGAAATAAGATTTAAATTTGATTCTACAGATTTTCTAGATTTTCCAGAATATTTTTTTTGAATTTATATCATAAGTTTGAAGAAATATTTCACAAATATTCTTCATCGAAAAAACAGAAGCTAAAATGAAGAATTAAATTAAAATGTATTTATTATTCTGTACAATAAAAAAAAAAAATACTTGAACATTTATTTAAATTTTCAGGAAAGAAGAGGAAGGAATTTAAAAAGCAAAATAGTATATGTGTTTAAAAATCCTAAAATCATTTTTAAGGTTGTATTTATTCTCTAAAAATGTCTTTCTGAAAGTTATAAGAAGCAAAGTAAAAAAAACCAAATTACTTTATTTAAACAAGTGAAGACCAACTCTATAAAATATTTTCTTGGATTTTCAAATTGTATTTGAGTTTCGTCTCTCTTAGAATTAAAAATGTCGAGCAAAGCGAGACCAGCTTGCTAGTAAATAAATACAACTTAAAAAAATAGAGGCAGCTTACTGGTAAGTGCTGCTATTTGAGCTATTTTTAGAACAGGCCAGCGGGCGACTCATCTGGTCCTTACGGGCGACCTGGTGCCCGCGGCCACCGCGTTGGTGACTCCTGCTCTAAGGTGTGTACCTGAAAAAAATAGTTTAAAATGTTTGCTTGCATCAAGTACCAAAAATTTTACTTAAAAAAAAGTGTATAACTCCACAATTAGCTTTGAAAAAAAACTAGCGTACTAACATTAAAAAATAGCTAAAGGACGCATTGGGGGTTAAATCACCAAAAATGATTCCTGAGCGCGGCCATCGCTGCTGCTCACTGCTCCCCTCACCTCCCAGGGGGTGAACAAGGGGATGGGTAAAATGCAGAGGATACATGTAATCACACTTTGTGTGTGTGTGTGTGTGTGTGTGTGTGTGTGTGTGTGTGTGTGTGTGTGTGTGTGTGTGTGTGTCAAACATTGCTACTTTAACTTCAAATGGCCCCCGGGCCACACTTTGGACCCCTTAGGTCAGGGGTGTCAAACATAGGTTTTATCCGGCCCGCGGGATGAGTTTGCTAAATATAAAAATTAAAAATTTGCCAATTTTTTCCTGAAAGAAACTGCTGTTCTATTCTAAATGTGTCCACTAGATGTCGGAATAGTAATTATTTGTATCTTTGTATATGATGCTACATATGTAAAAAAAAATAAAAAATGTTATGAGCACCAGTTGAGGAAAATTAGTAAACTACATAAATAACATCCTGTAATTTGATTTTGATATGTTTTTTTATCTTGATAGATTGAAAATTAAAGGCCTATTGAAACCCACTACTACCGACCACACAGTCTGATAGTTTATATATCAATGATGAAATATTAACATTGCAACACATGCCAATACCGCCATTTTAGTTTACTAAATTGCAATTTTAAATTTCCCGCGGAAGTATCATGCTAAAACGTCGCGGTATGATGATGCGTGCGCATGACGTCACGCATTGTAGATGATAATTTTGTTCCAACACTGTTCCCAGCCATAAGTCGTCTGTTTTCATCGCATAATTACACAGTATTATGGACTATTGTGTTGCTGAATCTTTTGCAATTTGTTCAATGAATAATGGAGACGTCAAAGAAGAAAGCTGTAGGTGGGAAGCGGTGTTTTGCGACCGCCTTTAGCAAGACAAACACAGCCGGTGTTTCATTGTTTACATTCCCGAAAGATGACGGTGAAGCTTTACTAAGGAACAGAGCGGTCAAGCGAACACGGTTGGATTGGACCACACACACAAAGTACAGTGTATTATGCAGCGATCATTTCGAAAGATCGTGTTTCGAAGAGGGACCTTTGCGAAAGGCGGAGATGGGCATCGCCACCACCACCCCTCGACTGGTGCTGAAGAAAGGTGCGGGGCCGACCTTCATGTTGTACAGGTACGACCATATAATCTCGCTAAAACACTAATAACACAATAAGCAGATAAGGGATTTTTCTGAATTATCCTACTAAATTTGTCTAATAACATCTGAATCGCTCCCACTGTGTAGTCTTTTTTTTTTTCTAGTCCTTCACTCTCACTTTCCTCATCCACAAAACTTTCATCCTCGCTCAAATTAATGGGGAAATCGTCGCTTTCTCGGTCCAAATCCCTCTCGCTGCTGGTGGCCATGATTGTAAACAATGTGAGGAGCTCCAAGCGCACATCGTCTGCTACTTCCGTTACAGGCAAGGCTTTTTTATCAGCACCAAAAGTTGCGAACTTTATCGTCGATGTTCTCTACTACATCTATTCAGCAAAAATATGGCAATATCGCGAAATGATCAAGTATGACACATAGAATGGACCTGCTATCCCCGTTTGAATAAGAAAATCTCATTTTAGTAGGCCTTTAACACATTTATTCAGAAAGTATAAATAACAACAACTATAGAATACTATTAAGTGTTAAAAAACATGATTTGTACATTTTCAGAATGTGCTTGTTCTATTTTTAAACAAAGAAAACAATCTGAAGTTGTCTTTATTTTTAAGTTATCCTGCCTTGATTTTACCAGTCGGGCCCACTTGAGAAGATTTGTCTCCCCCATCTAAAATGAGTTTGACACCCCTGCCCTAGGTTACAGCTTTCTATGCTGGATGGGAATTGATTAGATTTATGTAAACATACATATATTTGTATACATGTTTTAAAAAAAATCTCAATTTCCTCCATTAAGTGAGTGAACGCAACCATACTGGATGCTAATGTGGCACCGAGGCTGCGAGGTCCATCCTCCCACCCAGCCGGCAAGGAGGCTCCTTAAGCAGGCTCCCTCAAGCACATAACCCCGCCTGGAAGCCACAAACCTCAAAATGTCAATAATCTGTTCCGCCTTTAGTGGCAAAATGTGGTTTAAAACCAGACAACAGGCGAAAAAGGAGCCCACCTCCGTGTCACATTGACCGACTACAGTGAGCAGAAATGACCGGAAACAAGCAGCACTAAGCGGCTGTGGCTCCTCCAAGGCGTCCCGTGGAAAAGGCGAATACAAGAAGCCGATATCTTAAAACTTTAGGTTCATGTTGAGATATAAAGTTACCAGAAAAACATCCATGTCGTTTAAAGGGGTCGTGTTTCGCGTGAGTGTTTTCCCGGCTGCCACGGCAGCAACCCCCGCTCTCCCCGTCACCCTCTGGCGGCGCCGAGTGCTCGGCTGCTCGGCGTGCGGTGCTACGACACGCCGCAGAGCGACCATGTTGGAGCGGACCGCGGTCGTCCGCAAAAACGACGTTGTCGGGCACCTAAACGCTAGTTAACACCGGTTTAAAAAAAAAATAGTGATTCATACGGTTCGGAGACGTGTCTGGTGGCGGGGAGCAGCGAGCGCTTGGCGGGGGAGGTGAAGGCGGTGACTTGAAAGGGGCGAGCGGGCCTCCCGGCTGTCGCAGCCCCGGCATTTTCTCCGGCTTTGTACTGAGACACGATGCACACCCACACCCTCGGAGGAGAGCCGCAAAACGGCAAAGTCGGAACTCACCTTGTTTAAAATAATGAAGCAAAACAAGAAGCCCGGTTGCTCCGGTGCGGAACGCCGCGGTGGGGGAGATTTCAGCGGCCGTCTTTCAGCTCACAAGCGCCGGTCGAGTCCAACTGGCGGGCGGGCAAGCAGGCTTCCTTAGAGGCGGCCGCTGCCTGGCTACAGCCGAGTGGACACTTTCAAACATGGCTACACTTGTTTTCCACCGGAAGATGCCTTTTTATGTTTACTTCATAGTAATGAATCATCCGTATAATATCGAATATGTAATATATAGTCAATTAAACATTAGATTAAAAAAAGTTTTCCCCCAAATTATGTACTTAGTGTTTTCAGTAGGGGTGTGGGGGAAAAAATCGATTCGAATACGAATCGCGGTTCTTACGTTGTGCGATTCAGAATCGATTGTCTTTTTTTTTTTTAATCGATTTTTTTTTTTCAATCAATCCAACAAACCAATACACAGCAATACCAAAACAATGCAATCTAATTCCTAAACCAGGGGTCGGGAACCTTTTTGGCTCAGAGAGCCAAGAATCCATCCATCCATCCATTTTCTGCCGCTTATTCCCGTTCGGGGTCGCGGGGGGCGCTGGCGCCTATCTCAGCTACAATCGGGCGGAAGGCGGTGTACACCCTGGACAAGTCGCCACCTCATCGCAGGGCCAACACAGATAGACAGACAACATTAACACTCACATTCACACACTACGGCCAATTTAGTGTTGCCAATCAACCTATCCCCAGGTGCATGTCTTTGGAAGTGGGAGGAAGCCGGAGTACCCGGAGGAACCCACGCATTCACGGGGAGAACATGCAAACTCCACACAGAAAGATCCCGAGCCTGGATTTGAACCCAGGACTGCAGGACCTTCGTATTGTGAGGCAGACGCACTAACCCCTCTGCCACCGTGAAGCCGAGCCAAGAATCCAAATATTTTAAAATGTATTTCCGTAAGAGCCATATAATATTTTTTTCAACACTGAACAACTAAATGTGTGCATTTTTTAAATAAGACCAACATTTTTAGAGTATAATAAGTCTATATATTCTTTGTAATAATATTGTTATTCTGAAGCTAACGGTGGAGGGGGCGTGGCCTGCGGGCCTGCAGCGAAGCGGGGTGTTGCCATGATCGGCCTCGAAATTAGCGACACGTGCGTAGATGGCCCACCTGGGCCTTGTTATCAAATCACCTGTCGCTCTGTTATAAGCAGCAGCCAGGAGGAGAGACGGGATTGGGGCAGGAGCCAGAGCGCGAGCGAGAACGAAAGAGGAAAAGACAATTGCTAGGAAGCAACTGAGAGACTTATTGAAAAATAAAACAATATTGTAACCCTGAAACAGGCTCTCATGTCGGCGCTTGGTGATCTGAAGAACCCCCAGGAGGGCAAGCCCCACACTAACCAATAATAAATACATAACTTCTTACCATTAACGCAACTTCTTGAACAGGTGCGGTAGAATTGCATGAGAATTTTTTATATTTTGAGCATTTTTTTAACACTGTGATTACAAGTGGAATTATTCATTACTTATCGTGTTAGGCAATGTCAGCTCAGATTTATCCGAGAGCCAGATGCAGTCATCAAAAGAGCCACATCTGGCTCTAGAGCCATAGGTTCCCTACCCCTGTCCTAAACCAAACCTGACCCAGCAACACTCAGAACTGCAATAAACGGAGCAATTGAGAGGAGACACAAACACGACACAGAACAAACCAAAAGTAGTGAAACAAAAATTAAAATTATCAACAACAGTATCATCCATTTTCTACCGCTTATTCCCTTTTGGTCCTCTCCAAGGTTTCTCATAGTCATCAGGGTCGACGTCCAATTGGGGTGAGTTTTTCCTTGCGCTTATGTGGGCCCTACCGAGGATGTCGTTGTGGTTTGTGCAGCCCTTTGAGGCACTTTGGATTTAGGGCTATATAAATAAACATTGATTGATTGATTAGTTATAATTTCAGCATAGCAGTGATTAAAAATCCCTCATTGACATTATCATTAGACATTTATAAAAATAATAAAAAAGAACAATAGTGTCACAGTGGCTTACACTTGCATCGCATCTCATAAGCTTGACAACACACTGTGTCCAATGTTTTCACAAATATAAAATAAGTTATTTTTTTGGTTCGTTTAATAGTTAAAACAAATTTACATTATTGCAATCCGTTGATAAAACATTGTCCTTTACAATTATAAAAGCTTTTTGAAAAAAATCTACTACTCCGGTAGCATATCAGCAGACTGGGGTAGATCCTGCTGAAATCCTATGTATTGAATGAATACGGAATCGTTTTGAATCGAAAAAATATAGTTTTTGAATTGAGAATCGCGTTGAATCGAAAAAAATCGATATATAATCGAATCGCGACCCCAAGAATCGATATTGAATCGAATCGTGGGACACCCAAAGATTCGCAACCCTAATGGCTACACTTGTTTTCCACCGGAAGATGGCTTTTTATGATTATTTCATATTAATGAATCATCCGTATAATATCGAATATGTAATATATAGTCAATTAAACATTAGATTAAAAAAAGTTTCCCCCCAAATTATGTACTTAAATAAAGTGTTTTCAGTCAGAATTTTGAGTAGACAATCACATATTTTATTGGAGACTTGTAATATACTGTATTAATTAAAAATAATTAAAAAATACACCCAATTTGTAAAGCTGCGTGGTTTTTGTATATATTTTTTTAACAAAATATATATATTTTTTCCATTGCCTTATCAGTAGTAGTGTTCATATTTGGTCTAAAGCAGGGGTGTCAAAACCAAAGTGTGGACCGGGGACCATTTTTGGGCCTGGAGCTAGTTTTTATTGGTCCTTGACATCCATCCATCCATCCATCCGTTTTCTACCGTTTGTCCGTTTTGGGGTTGCCAGAGCCTCTCTCAGCTCAATTGGGGCGGAAGGCGGCATACACCCTGGACAAATCGCCCGGTCCTTGACATTCGATTCAAAAAAGTTTTTTCCCGAAATATGTAGTTAAATAAAGTGTTTTCAGTCAGAATTTTGGTGTATTTTGAGTTGACAATCACACATTATACCCGTATTAATCCAAAATAATAGAAAATAAACCCAATTTGTAAGGAAAGTCAGCACAAAAGTTGTGTAGTTCTTGTATTTGTTTTACAAAAAAAAATTTGGGGGTTAATTTTGCCTTATCAGTAGTGTTCAAGTACACTGTTCATATTTGGTCTAAATCAGGATTATCAAAACCAACATGCGGAAGGGGGGCCATTTTATTTTGCCTGGAGCTAGATTTTATTGGTCCTTCACATTCAAATAAAAAAAGTTTTTCCCCCAATATGTAGTTAAATAAAGTGTTTTCAGTCAGAATTTTGGTGTATTTTGAGTTGACAATCACACATTATACCCGTATTAATTCAGAATAACAGAACATAAACCCAATTTGTAAGGAAAGTCAGCACAAAAGTTGTGTAGTTCTTGTATTTGTTTTATAAAAAATATATTTTTTGTTAATTTTGCTTTATCAGTAGTAGTGTTCAAGTGCACTGTTCATATTTGGTCTAAATCAAGATTATGAAAACCAACATGCGGACCGGGGGCCATTTTTTTTTTGCCTGGAGCTAGTTTTTATTGGTCCTTGACATTCAATTCAAAAAATGTATTCCCCAAATATGTGGTTAAATAAAGTATTTTCAGTCAGAATTTTGATGTATTTTGAGTTGACAATCATAAATTTTGTTATAAACTTGTAATATACCCGTATTAATTCAAAATAATAGAAAATAAACCCAATTTTCAAGGAAAGTCAGCACAAAAGTTGTGTAATTCTAGTATTTGTTTTACAAAAAATATATATTTTTGTTAATTTTGCCTTATCAGTAGTAGTGTTCAAGTGCACTGTTCATATTAGGTCTAAAGCAGGGGTATCAAAACCAAAGTGCGGAACGGGGGCCATTTTTGGGCCTGGAGCTAGTTTTTATTGGTCCTTGACATTCCATCCCAAAAAGTTTTTTCCCCCAAATATCTAGTTAAATAAAGTGTTTTCAGTCAGAATTTTGGTGTATTTTGAGTTGACAATCACACATTGTACTCGTATTAATTCAGAATAATAGAACACAAACCCAATTTGTAAGGAAAGTCAGCACAAAAGTTGTGTAGTTCTTGTATTTGTTTTACAAAAAAATTTTGGGGGGTTAATTTAGCCTTATCAGTTGTAGTGTTCAAGTGCACTGTTCTCATTTGGTCTAAATCAGGATTATCAAAACCAACATGCGGAACGGGGGCCATTTTATTTTGCCTGGAGCTAGATTTTATTGTTCCTTGACATTCAATTCAAAAAATGTATTCCCCAAATATGTAGTTAAATTGTTTTCAGTCAGAATTTGGGTGTATTTTGAGTTGACAATCACACATTATACCCGTATTAATTCAGAATAATAGAACATAAACCCAATTTGTAAGGAAAGTCGGCACAAAAGTTGTGTAGTTCTTGTATTTGTTTTACAAAAAATATATTTTTTGTTAATTTTGCTTTATCAGTAGTAATGTTCAAGTGCACTGTTCATATTTGTTCTAAATCAGGATTATGAAAACCAAAGTGCGGACCGGGGGCCATTTTTTTTTTTTGCCTGGAGCTAGTTTTTATTGGTCCTTGACATTCAATTCAAAAAATGTATTCCCCCAAATATGTGGTTAAATAAAGTGTTTTCAGTCAGAATTTGGGTGTATTTTGAGTTGACAATCACACATTATACCCGTATTAATTCAAAATAATAGAAAATAAACCCAATTTGTAAGGAAAGTCAGCACAAAAGTTGTGTAGTTCTTGTATTTGCTTTACAAAAAATATATTTTTGGTTAATTTTGCTTTATCAGTAGTAGTGTTCAAGTGCACTGTTCATATTTGGTCTAAATCAGGATTATCAAAACCAACATGCGGAACGGGGGCCATTTTATTTTGCCTGGAGCTAGATTTTATTGGTCCTTGACATGTTCTAAAAAAAAATTAAATAAAGTCATTATTATCGAGGTGTGCCAGATCAAAAAAACGGTTTTCTTATAACAGGTCCTTAACCCTTTAGACCTCAGGGCCCGACTTTTCCACTACATAGGGGCCCAATCTTACCCCTAAATTTTAATATTATATCTAACCAGTTTACAACCTTATCAGATAATATGGAAGGATGTGTTCATTTTAAGGGCTTAAGTCAGGCTGATTAAAAAAATAAATACTAATTAAATATAAAAGGGACTCATAAAAACTGATGAAAAATAAATGAACATACAATCACGCGGGCGTAAAAGAAATACATTCTAACTAAATTGATAGTAAAAATATATATGTTTCTTAAATAAACTGTCAAATAATTACAGTTTCACCACTTTAGTCATAATTTTTGAGCTTAAGACATTTTCTCTCCGACATTAGCTCCAGAATTATTCCTTGTTTGATATTGCCTCTACTGCCACAAGTGGTGGAAAAGTGTATTACAACCGAGAGCCACTGTGGTCCCCTTGAGAAACAGATATTAAACAGTGGCCCTGGAGTTGTCGCACGGGGCCCTTATGGTTAAGAAACACTGACCTGTAGCACAGAAAACTAAGACAATGTTGTTGTTTTTCAAATAACCTATAATATTCTGATGTATATTGCATTTGTTTAGGCATCTTTGATGTACAATAATGTACCCATCCATCCACCCATTTCCTACCGCTTATTCCCTTTTAGGGGTCGCGGGGGGCGCTGGCGCCTATCTCAGCTACAATCGGGCGGGAGGCGGGGTACACCCTGGACAAGTCGCCACCTCATCGCAGGGCCAACACAGATAGACAGACAACATTCACACTCACATTCACACACTAGGGCCAATTTAGTGTTGCCAATCAACCTAATGTACCCGTCGATGGAAAAAAAAAAAACTTTTAATATGATGCAGTGTATTTTTCCAACTCAGAAAAATATATAAAAGCTTAATTTTATAATACATGTTAATAAACAATCATAGCCACATTAAAAAATGAATGTACAATATTAGTTTCCAAGTGTTTTTACATAAGACTTTATTTAATATGGTATGGACTTAAAAACACTTTAATTGCCCCGACTGTACATTTGGATTGTTATTGTTCAACGTGTAGCTTTTAATAATGTACATTTTAAACTGCAAAAAAACAAATCAGGAAGTAAAGCATTCTTGAGTTTCGGATTTAAAAAAAAAAATACATTAACAAGGGTTCTAGCTCGGAGCCCTGTGGGACACCGAAGTTAAAAGCGGTAAATTCCCTTTAGTTGGATCGATGTATTAAACACTAATGTTTAAACTAGTATTTGTAAGGGTTCTTTCTGGTCATCTTATAAAATATCAACTTTATGTCTTTCACAAACTTGGAAACAAATAGGGCATTATTGTTAATTAACTTTATCATCATTAGGTGATGGGTTTGCTCCAAAACACTGCATTGAGTATATTGCTATAATTTAGTAAATATAACATATTATATACACTATTTTGCTTTTAGGGTAGTGGTGTTCTTAACAGTTATTTAGCCATGTCATTCATTTTTACTACAAACTCCGTGTCCATATGAGTTAGGAAATTGTGTTAGATGTGAATATAAACAGAATACAATGATTTGCAAATCCTTTTCAACCCATATTCAGTCGAATATGCTACAAAGACAACATATTTGATGTTCAAACTGATAAACATTTTCGTTTTTTGCAAATAAACCTTAACTTTAGAATTTAATGCCAGCAACACGTGACAAAGAAGTTGGGAAAGGTGGCAATAAACACTGATAAAGTTCAGGAATGCTCATCAAACACTTATTTTGAACATCCCACAGGAGTGCAGGCTAATTGGGAACAGGTGGTTTCCATGATTGGGTACAAAAACAGCTTCCCAAAAAACGCTCAGTCTTTCACAAGAAAGGATGGGGCGAGGTACACCCCTTTGTCCACAACTGTTTGAGCAAATAGTCAAAAAGTTTAAGAACAACGTTTCTCAAAGTGCAATTGCAAGAAATTTAGGGATTTCAACATCTACGGTCCATAATATCATCAAAAGGTTCAGAGAATCTGGAGAAATCACTCCACGTAAGCCGGAAACCAACATTGAATGACCGTGACCTTCGATCCCTCAGACGGCACTGTATCAAAAACCGACATTAATCTCTAAAGGATATCACTACATGGGCTCAGGAACACTTCAGAAAACCACTGTCACTAAATACAGTTGGTCGCTACATCTGTAAGTGCAAGTTAAATCTCTACTATGCAAAGCGAAAGCCATTTATCAACAACATCCTTCTCTGGGCCCGAGATCATCTAAGATGGACTGATGCAAAGTGGAAAAGTGTTCTGTGGTCTGACGAGTCCACATTTCAAATTGTTTTTGGAAATATTCGACATCGTGTCATCCGGACCAAAGGGGATGCGAACCATCCAGACTGTTATCCACGCAAAGTTCAAAAGCCAGCATCTGTGATGGTATGTGGGTGCATTAGTGCCCAAGGCATGGGTAACTTACACATTTGTGAAGGCACCATTAATGCTGAAAGGTACAAACAGGTTTTGGAACAACATATGCTGCCATCTAAGCGCCGTCTTTTTCATGGACGCCCCTGCTTATTTCAGCAAGACAATGCCAAGCTACATTCAGCATGTGTTACAACAGCGTGGCTTCGTAAAAAAAGAGTGCTGGTACTTTCCTGGCCCGCCTGCTATCCAGACCTGTCTCCCGTCGAAAATGTGTGGCGCATTTTGAAGCGTAAAATACGACAGTGGAGACCCCGGACTGTTGAACAACTGAAGCTCTACATAAAACAAGAATTGGAAAGAATTCCACTTTCAAAGCTTCAACAATTAGTTTCCTCAGTTTCCAAACGTTTATTGAGTGTTGTTAAAAGAAAAGGTGATGTAACACAGTGGTGAACATGCCCTTTCCCAACTACTTTGGCACGTGTTGCAGCCATGAAATTCTAAGTTAATTATTATTCGCAAAAAAACATGAAATATCTTGTCTTTGTAGTGCATTCAATAGAACAGTGGTTCTCAAATGAGGGTACTTGAAGGTATGCCAAGGGGTACGTGAGATTTTTTTTAAATATTCTAAAAATAGCAACAATATTTTATAAATATATTTATTGAATAATACTTCAACAAAATATGAATGTAAAGACATGAACTGTGAAAAGAAATGCAACAATGCAATATTCAGTGTTGACAGCTAGATTTTTTGTGGACATGTTCCATAAATATTGATGTTAAAGATTGATTTTTTTGTGAAGAAATGTTTAGAATGAAGTTGATAGATCTCCATTACAATCCCCAAAGAAGGCACTTTAAGTTGATGATTACTTCTATGTGTAGAAATCTGCATTTATAATTGAATCACTTGTTTATTTTTCTAACAAGTTTTTAGTTCTTTTTATATAGTTGTTCCCAAATAGTTCAAGAAAGACCACTACAAATGAGCAATATTTGCATTGTTATACAATTTAATAAATCAGAAACTGGTGACATAGTGCTGTATTTTACTTCTTTATCTCTTTTTTTTCACCCAAAAATGTTTTGCTCTGATTAGGGGGTACTTGAAATAAAAAAATGTTCACAGGGGGTACTTCGCTGAAAAAAGGTTGAGGACCACTGCAACTGAATATGGGTTGAAAAGGATTTGCAAATCATTGTATTCCGTTTATATTTACATCTAACACAATTTCCCAACTCATATGGAAACGGGGTTTGTTGATATTGTTTTGGACAAGCCATTGGGACAGTGGTTTTTAACCTGGGTTCGATCGAACCCTAAGGGTTCGGTTGAGGTCAAAACACACCTGACTCTTCGTGTAAATACAAACTTCTCCCTGTTAGCATATTACGGATACGGCAACAGCTGACCCGATTTGCAGGTGTGTAATTACTGTTCATTTTGTGCACCAGTAAAAAAAAACATGAAACACACTTTAGTATAGGGAACATATTAACCATTAATTAGTTTCTTATTAACATGCAAATTAGTAACATATTGGCTCTTAACTAATTATTAAGTACTAATTATGGCCTTATTATAACCCTAACCCTCTAACCCTAACCAAATAACTCTAAATTAAGTATTTATTACTTACAATATGTTCCCCTAGTGCAGGGGTCGGGAACCTTTTTGGCTGAGAGAGCCATGAAAGCAAAATATTATAAAATGTATTTCCGAGAATAATAGACCTATATACTCTAGAAATGTTGGTCTTACTTAAAAATGCATGCGTTTAGTTGTGTTCAGTGTTAAAAAGAATATTATATGGCTCTTAGGGAAATACATTTTGAAATATTTGGCTTTTTGGCTCTCTCAGTCAAAAAGGTTCCCGACCCCTCCAATAGACTCTTCTTTATTATAAAACAAATGTGAAAACTGTAAAAACAAACCAAAAATAAAACTCATATTAGTTCATATTAGTACTTTTGTATTCTTAATAATATTAACAATGTTGGCTTTTCTTTTTACTAATTGGCATTTTTTAATAACTGACACAAGGACATATTTTGGATATACCGTGATACCTCGGTTTTCCTTATAAATGAACAATTTGAATTGACAATAGAATTGACTTTTTTTTTTTTCCCACAAGGAATGAATCAGTTTTTAAACCCAAAAATGTGGACAGAAACCCCGCTTTATAAAGAGCGGCGCAGACCCCACAGCGCCCTCTCCCATTAGTAAAAAATAAAAATAAAAATTAAATTAGACTTTTTGGACCAGTTGATCTGCCGTTTCTTTTCTTTTTCTCCTATGTCCCACTCTGTCCCACTCTCCCTTGTGGAGGGGGTTCGGTCTGATCCGGTGGTCATGGATGACGTACTGGCTGTCCAGAGTCGGGACCCAGGATGGACCGCTCGTCCAGAGTCGGGACCCAGGATGGACCGCTCGTCCAGAGTCGGGACCCAGGATGGACCGCTCGTCCAGAGTCGGGACCCAGGATGGACCGCTTGCCTGTGTATCGGCTTGGATGACGTACTGGCTGTCCAGAGTCGGTACCCAGGATGGACCGCTAGTCCAGAGTCGGGACCCAGGATGGACCGCTTGCCTGTGTATCGGCTTGGGACATCCCTGCGCTGCTGATCCGCCTCCGCTTGGGATGGTTTCCTGCTGGCTCCGCTGTGAACGGGACTCTTGCTGCTGTGTTGGATCCGCTTGGACTGGACTCTCGCGGCTGTGTTTGATCCATTATGGATTGAACTTTCACAGTATCATGTTGGACCCGCTCGACATCCATTGCTTTCGTCCTCTCCAAGGTTCTCATAGTCATCATTGTCACCGACGTCCCACTGGGTCATTATTGTCACCGATGTCCCACTGGGTGTCACCGACGTCCCACTGGGTCATTATTGTCACCGACGTCCCACTGGGTGTGAGTTTTCCTTGCCCTTATGTGGGCCTACCGAGGATGTCGTAGTGGTTTGTGCAGCCCTTTGAGACACTAGTGATTTAGGGCTATATAAGTAAACATTGATTGATTGATTGATTGATATAATAATTTTTAACTCTGAATACAAATAAATGTGTGCACTTTTAAGTAAGACCAACATTTTAAGACTATAATAAGTATCTTCTTCTTTTTAATAACATTGTTATTCTGAAGCTAATGAATAAAATAGTTCTTACCATTAATGCGACTTCTTGAACAGGAACGGTAGAAAACGGATGGATGGATTAAAATGCATGAGAATGTTTTATATTTGGAATGTTATTTTTAACACTGTGATTACCAGCGGAATTATTCATTATTTATCGCTGTCTTTTTCAACCACTGTAGTGTGCCGTGAGATACAGTCTGGTGTGCCGTGGGAGAGATTATGTAATTTCACCTAATTGGGTTGATAATATTTTTTGCAAACCTGTAACAATAATTCAAAAATGTGCTGTTATTGAGTGTCTGTGCTGTCTAGAGCTCGGCAGAGTAAGCGAGTAATACTCTTCCATATCAGTAGGTGGCAGCAAGTAGCTAATTGCTTTTGTAGATGTCGGGAACATGGTATGTCGCGATCACAATATGGGGGAGGCAGCATGTAGGTAAAAAGGTATCCAACACTTACACTAAAAATAAACAAAAGGCGAGTGCCGCTAAGGAAAGGCATTGAGGCAAAACAAAACTAAAACTGAACTGGCTGCAAAGTAAACAAAAACAGAATGCTGGACGACAGCAAAGACTTACAGTGTGCGGAGCAGACGGCGTCCACAAAGTACATCCGTACATGGCATGACGATCAACAATGTCCACACAAAGAAGGAGTGTGTCCGCACAACTTAAATAGTCTTGATTGTAAAAACAAAGCAGGTGCGATGAATAACATTCAAGGAGGACATGAAACCGCTAGAGGAAAATACCAACAAAAGAAGAAAAGCCACCAAAATAGGAGCGCAAGTCACACTGGAAAACACCGAAAAAACTATAATAAGTTACGGCTTGACAGTACACCTACATAGAGACAAGAGCTATTGCGAGAACACATTTTTTTTGTCAATATCGGCTATTGAGTTTAATTTTTTTAAATGTTTTCTGCTGGTGGTGCGCCTCAGAATTTTTTCAATGAAAAAAATGTGTTTTGGCTCAAAAAAGGATGAAAACCACTGACTTATCGTGTTAAGCAATGTCAGCTAAGATTTATCTGAGAGCCAGGTGCAGTCATCAAAAGAGCCACATCTGGCTCTAGAGCCATAGGTTCCCTACCCCTGCCCTAGTGTCCAAATAACTCTAAAGCAGGGGTGTCAAACTCAAATACAGCATGGGACAAAATTTTAAACTGAACAAAGCCGTGGGACAAGGTTAAATAAATAAATAAATGGGTTGTACTTGTATAGCGCTTTTCTACCTTCAAGGTACTCAAAGCGCTTTGACACTACTTCCACATTTACCCATTCACACACACATTCACACACTGATGGAGGGAGCTGCCATGCAAGGCGCCAACCAGCACCCATCAGGAGCAAGGGTGAAGTGTCTTGCTCAGGACACAACGGACGTGACGAGGTTGGTACTAGGTGGGAATTGAACCAGGGACGCTCGGGTTGCGCATGGCCACGCCGTCCCACGGTTGAACAAATTAACCTTTCAATAGGGACCCAAACAAGTTTTGCCTTGAACATTGAACGAGCAAGGATTGTATAACTTTATAGTGACATGCAAAATCGATTTTCAAATATTGTAGCATCCCGAAAGAGTTAGTGCTGCAAGGGGTTCTGGGTATTTGTTCTATTGTGTTTATGTTGGGTTACGGTGCGGATGTTCTCCCTAAATGTGGTTGTCATTCTTGTTTGGTGTGGGTTGACAGTGTGGCGCATGTTTGTAACAGTGTTACAAGTTGTTTATACGGCCACCCTCAGTGTGACGTGTATGGCGGTTGACCAAGTATGCATGGCCTTCACTTGTTTGTGTGTAAAGTCCACATATCGTATGGAGAAAAAGCGGACGGGACGACAGGTTGTAGAGGACGTTGAATGCAGTGCCTTAAAGGCACGTCCCCAATGATGTTGTTTGGGTGGAAATCGAGAGAAATTGGGGAGAATGGTTGCCCCAGGTGATTAATCGGCAAGGGCACTGAAATTCGGGAGTCTCCCGGGAAAATCGGGAGGGTTGGTAAGTATGCGTATTAGCGGTGAATGCGGTGTTATAATACCGGCGGGCCAGCTCTAACGTTAATTTGATATTGCCTCAAGGGCCAAATTAAATTACACGGTGGGCCAAATTTGGCCCGGAGGCCAGAGTTTGACACCCATGCTCTAAATTAAGTCTTTGTTACTTAGAATATGTTCCCCATACTAAAGTGTTACCAAAAACATACAAGTTTGTCTTGAATTTGAAAAAAAACAACACTTTATTTTTGACTAGAGAAGGGTTCGGTGAATGCGCACATGAAACTAGTTGGGTTCGGTACCTCCAACAAGGTTAAGAACCACTGCTCTAATCCTAACCCTAACCAAACAACTCTAAATTAAGTCTTTGGTACTTAGAATATGTTCCCCTAGTGCAGTGGTTCTCAAATGGGGGTACGCGTGCCCCTGGGGGTACTTGAAGGTATGCCAAGGGGTACATGAGATTTCAAAAAAAAAAATTCTAAAAAAAATAGCAACAATTCAGAAATCGTTTGTAAACATATTTATTGAATAATACTTCAACAGAATATGAATGTAAATTCATAAACTGTGAAAAGAAATGCAACAATGCAATATTCAGTGTTGACAGTTAGATTTTTTGTGGACATGTTCCATAAATATTGATGTGTTAGAATAATTATGTATATATATTATCACACTAACTTTAGTATGCTTAAAGTCTGTTGCTTTAGTTATGAGCTATTGTGCTCAAGTTAGACTTTTTCTAATCTATGCAAGGACAAAACTTCAAAACTTGTTATCTTTGTTTTATTCAGAGTTCTATGGAACTCTGAATAAAAGCAGGGACGCGGGAGCTGAACCTCTGAGCGTAGGGTGAGACTGTGACTAAGTGTGCAGCGCCATGCGTTCTCCTCATGAACTAAATTGTGAAGTGAAGTATATTTATATAGCGCTTTTCTCTAGTGACTCAAAGCGCTTTACATAGTGAAACCCAATATCTAAGTTACATTTAAACCAGTGTGGGTGGCACTGGGAGCAGGTGGGTAAAGCGTCTTGCCCAAGGACACAACGGCAGTAACTAGGATGGCGGAAGCGGGAATCGAACCTGCAACCCTCAAGTTGCTGGCACGGCCACTCTACCAACCGAGCTATGCCGTCCCAAATTGAACGCTATCTCTGCATGGTTCCTTGCTTCTTGTCTGATTAATAGATGTCATCAGTGTTTGAACCTGACATATGTTAAACATTTCTTTTTTTGTGAAGAAATGTTTAGAATTAAGTTCATGAATCCAGATGGATCTCTATTACAATCCCCAAAGAGGGCACTTTAAGTTGATGATTACTTCTATGTGTAGAAATATTTATTTATATTTGAATCACTCGTATATATTTCAACAAGTTTTTGGTTAATTTTATATCTTTTTTTCCAAAATTTTCAAGAAAGACCACTACAAATGAGCAATATTTTGCACTGTTATACAATTTAATAAATCAGAATCTGATGACATAGTGCTGTATTTTACTTCTTTATCTCTTTTTTCAAGCAAAAATGCTCTAATTAGGGGGTACTTCAATTGAAAAAATATTCACAGAAAAAAGGTTGAGAACCACTGCCCTAGTGTCCCAAAAACTCTAAATTAAGTCTTTGTTACTTAAAATATGTTCCCCAACATACTAAAGTGTTACCAAAAACATATAGCTTTGTCTTGAATTTGAAAAAAATATATATAAATATATTTTTGACAAAAGGAGGGTTCGGTGAATGCGCATATGAAACTGGTGGGGTTCGGTACCTCCAACAAGGTTAAAGGCCTACTGAAATGATTAAAACGTCATACTTGATATTTTGCGGTATTGCCATATTTTTGCCGAAAAGATTTAGTAGAGAACATCGATGATAACGTTTGCAACTTTTGGTCGCTAATAAAAAAGCCTTGCCTGTACCGGAAGTAGCAGACGATGTGCGCGTGACGTCACGGGTCGTGGAGCTCCTCACATCCTCACATTGTTTACAATCATGGCCACCAGCAGCAAGAGCGATTCGGACCGAGAAAGCGACGATTCCCCAATTAATTTGAGCGAGGATGAAAGATTTGTGGATGAGGATAGTGAGAGTGAAGGAATAGGGGGAAAAAAACAAAACAAAAAAAACTAGACGGCAGAGCGATTCAGATGTTATTAGACAAATTTACTAGGATAATTCTGGAAAATCCCTTATCTGCTTATTGTGTTACTAGTGTTTTAGCGTTTTAGTAAAAGTCGGAGGGGTGTGTTGACCGCCAGTGTCTCTGAGGGAAGCCATGTTTCTCGACGAGGCGAAGCGAAGGCAGCCATTAGAGATCCCCCCCCCCCCCCCCCCTCTCCTCCACGGTGGAAGCATCCCACATTTGGGGGCGGCCGGTCGGAGGAGGCAAGAGAGTCCGCACCTGCCTCTTTGACAGGTGCACGAGGAACGACGCAAGCTCCGCTCATGTCCACGGTAAGAGCCGACTTATTACCACAATTTTCTCACCGAAACCTGCCGGTGGTAGAGACCCATGTTCGCTTGACCGCTCTGTTCCATAGTTAAGCTTCACCTTTGGGAATGTAAACAAGGAAACACTGGCTGTGTTTGTGTTGCTGAAGGCAACTGCAATACACCAGCAGCTTTCTTCTTTGACGTCTCCATTACTAATTGAAGAAATTGCAAAAGATCCAGCAACACAGATGTCCAGAATACCGTGTAATCATGCGATTAATGCAGACGACTTATAGCTGGGATCGGGCTGAAACAAAATGTCCGCTACAATCCGTGACGTCACGCGTACACGTCATCATACTGCAACGTTTTCAACAGGATACTTCGTGCGAAATTTATAATTGCAATTTGGTAAACTAAAAAGGCCGTATTGGCATGTGTTGCAATGTTAATATTTCATCATTGATATATAAATTATCAGACTGCGTGGTCGGTAGTTAGGATTCAGTAGACCTTTAAGAGCCACTGCATTGGGATCTGCTTGAACATGTTGCCTTTACATACAGTCGGAAATAACACCTACTAGTAGATGAACGCATCCCGATTAAACCAAACCACCATATTTTCAAACAGTATAAAAGTATAGCATTTCAATAAATGTCATAGCTGGGAAAAAAACGATTAGAGCTCTGTGGCAGAGTGACGTCAGGCAGGGGAGCAATTGTCCCAGACACCTCAACGGCTAATATCGTGGTTAACGAGGACCCCTCGAATGCACCACTAGCGCTCCACAGATGGAGGCTGGGCTAGCGGCTGCTTGGCGACCAGCTGCTCGGTGACTGCTCCCCCGGCGAGGGGTGGTCGGGGTTGTCGGGGTTGGGCTCCGAGCTTTTCGGCGTCAACGGGTGAGGCGTCGCCCCGGTCCCAGCTCGAATGTGACCCGGGGTGGGACGTCATTACATCGTCGCCTCGGCGAGCGTGAGGCTAGGCTAACAGCAGGTGGCTAGCTCAGCTGTTTATAATTAGTGTCACCGTTTATCGTGTAATCTCAATTTCCTCGTATTAGCACAAAATTGTTTTAAAAAAAAGCCATAGTTCGCTTTAAATCAGTTAAAAAAAAGAAAAAGCAAACAGCGATGTTGGCAATTAAGTGACTGTTTGCTACACTGATGCGAGCACTGCGCATAATGAGCGATTATTATGGGATGGCTCAGCCTGGTCTCCACTGGCAAGTTTACGGCGAGGACGGGCAGGGCGACCGGATGTCCTCTCCCTCTCCACTTCCGTCCCCGGAGTTGCTGGAGGAGGACGCTTCCGGAAGCGTCCCTCCGCCGGATTCCACTCGCGGCACGGCGGCGGAGAGCGACTCGTGCGCCCAAGCGGACGAGCCCGTCTCCGGGGAGTCGGAGACGAATGGCCCCCGCGCGGACCCGCAGCCTCCTCCCGGCAACAACCCGAGCCAGGACGGGGTCAAGCCCGCGAAGAAGAGGAGGCCGATCAGGGTGGACACGTCCAAAGCCAAAACCTCACTGGAGGCGGTGAAAATCAGCATCAAGCAGCTCAAGTGGAAAGAGGTTGGTAAAATGAAATTGAAAAAAAGTATTCAATGTTTTTTTTTTTTCTTTGTTTCCATCAAACTTTTGCGCGGCCCAGCTTATTTTGAATACAGTTGTGATCAAAAATATTCAACCCCCACACAATTTTGGTGTTTTAGCAAGTTGGACATTTATTCCGTATTTTGTTTATAGTCATATCAAATAAAGATGTGTCAAATAGACAAATGCAACTTAAATTGTAACACTGTATTTTAGAAAATACCAAAAAAGGAACATTTTCTTAATATCTCATTGACAAAATGATTCAACCCCCTAGTTACATGCATCTTTAGTACTTAGTAGAACACCCTTTGGCAGTAATGACATCCTTCAAAGGTGATACATAACCGGACACAAGCTTCTTGCAACCATCTACAGGTATTTTAGCCCATTCCTCTTGGGCAAAGGCCTCCTGTTCATTCATATTCTTGGGCTTGCGTGCTGCAACTGCCTTCTTCAAGTCCCACCACAGCTTTTCTATAGGATTTAGGTCTGGCGACTGTGAAGGCCACTCCAGAATCTTCCAGCCCTTCTTCTGCAACCACTCTGATGTTGATTTGGAGGTATGTTTGGGATCGTTGTCCAACGTCTCCCAAGCCTCAGCTTCGTCACTGACTTCATGACATTTGCAGCTAATATATCCTGGTAGGAAATAGAGTTCATAATGCCTTCAACGCGCTGGAGATTCCCGGTATTTGAGGCAGAGAAACAGCCCCTGAGCATGATTGACCCCCCACCATGCTTAACAGTAGGCAAGGTGTTCTTCTCTTTGTAAGCTTCATTTTTTCTCCTCCAGACATAACATTGATTCATAGGCCCAAAGAGTTCCACTTTTGTCTCATCACTCCATAGAACAGTTTCCCAAAACCTTTGGGGTTTGTCCAGACCATTTTTGGCATACAGGAGTCTATTTTTCTTGTTCTGCCCGCCTTATTGTTGGGACGAAACCTGCGTTCTCCCCTCTGCAATGTCCTGTTGTAGTTCCTCAGCTGTTACCCGGGGGTTTTTCACCACTGTACGCTTCAAATACCGGACAGCAGTTGCACACAGCATCCTCTTTCTACCACGCCCAGGTAGTGTTTCCACTGTGCCTTTAGCTTTAAACTTGCGAATTATGCTCCCAACTGTGTCTCTTGGAATGTGTAATGTGTAATTTCTTATATCCATATCCTTTATTATGAAGAGAAATTACCTCCTCTCTTGACTTCTTTGACCACTCCCTGGACTTCACCATGTTGCAAATACACCTTTGACCATCTACAAGAAGCTGAGCGTCACAGTCTTTTTCAATCAGTTTAATTGTTGCTCGTTATGGTTCTAATCACATCTACAGGTGTTTTCAACACCTGATTGAAAAGACCTTATTCAAATTCTGTTCTTAAGAGTTATGATCTTCAAGGGGTTGAATAATTTTGTCAATGAGATTATGAGAGAAATGACACTGTTTGGTATGTACAAAATATAATTTTGTAATCCAAGTTGCATTTGTCTATTTAATGCATCTTTATTTGATATGACTATAAACAAACTACGGACTAAATGTCCTCCTTGCTAAAACACCAAAATTGTGTGGGGGTTGAATAATTTTGATCACAACTGTAGAATAGGGGTCGGCAACCCAAAATGTTGAAAGAGCCATATTGGACCAAAAATAAAAAATAAATAAAAATTTGTCTGGAACTGCAAAAAATTAAAACAAGTGTTTTAATGAAAGGCCTACTGAAACCCACTACTACCGACCACGCAGTCTCATAGTATGTATAAATGATGAAATATTAACGTTGCAACACATGCCAATATGGCCTTTTTAGTTGACTAAATTGCAATTTTTCACGCAAAGTATCCTGTTAAAAACGTCGGTATGATGACGCGTGCGCGTGACGTCCCGGGTAGTAGCGGACATTTTTTTCCAGCCCAATCCCAGCTATAAGTAGTCTGCTTTAACAGCATAATTACACAGTATTCTGGACATCTGTGTTGCTGAATCTTTTGCAATTTTTTCAATTAATAATGGAGACGTCAAAGAAGAACGATGTAGTTGGGAAGCGGTGTATTGCAGCTGCCTTCAGCAACACAAACACAGTCAGTGTTTCCTTGTATACATTCCCGAAGGTGAAGCTTTACTATGGAACAGAGCGGTCATGCGAAAGTGGTTCCCGACCAAATGTCAACCGGCAGGTTTCGGTGAGAAAATTGTGGTAATAAGTCGGCTCTTACCGTAGACATGAGCGAAGCTTCCGTCGTTCCTCGTGCACTTGTCAAAGAGGCAGCTGCATGGCTTTCCTCAGAGACGCTGGCGGTCATCACACCCGTGGCCACACCCCTCCGACTTTCAGGTACGACCATATAATCTCACTACAACACTAGTAACACAATAAGCAGATAAAGGATTTTCCAGAATTATCCCAGTAAATGTCTAATAACATCTGAATCGCTCCCACTGCCCTGTCTTTTTTTTTTTTTCTAGTCCTTCACTCTAACATTCCTCATCCACAAATTTTTCATCCTCGCTCAAATTAATGGGGAAATCGTTGCTTTCTTGGTCCGAATCGCTCTTGCTGCTGGTGGCCATGATTGTATACAATGTGAGGATGTGAGGAGCTCCACAACCCGTGACGTCACGCGCACATCGTCTGTTACTTACTGTACTGGCAAGGCTTTTTTATTAGCGACCAAAAGTTGCAAACTTTATCGTCGATGTTCTCTACTAAATCCTGTTGAGCAAGTATGCCTTGCAATCTTGTACAGGAGCAGCAAAATGCATGCGTCCGGCACGCTGATAGCACGGTGTAAAGGTGGGCGCGATGACATGTTGTAGAGCAGTGGTACCCAACCACCGGGCGGCAGAATAATTTTTTATTAATTTTTTTTATTTTTTTATTTAAAAAGTATTTTTCTACTGCATGCCACTGGTAAGCGCAAGGGTGAGAAGAGGTTGTAAAATTATTAGCGCCTGCTTACTTTTACCGCATGCCTTGAATAATGGCAGGAGTGAGAAGAGGTTTTAAATTAATTAGCGCCCTGGCGGCTATTCAAGGAAATACGGTATATTATACACCCCAGTGCCGACGCACGGAGGGGGGGTGCTAGCGCGGTATATAATATAGCCTGAAAGAGTCATGGATGCAAGGGGTTCTGGGTAATTATGTTCCGTTTATGTTGTGTTACTGCGAGGATGTTCTCCTGAAATGTGTTTGTCATTCTTGTTTGGTGTGGGTTCACAGTGTGGCGCATATTAGTAAGAGTGTTAAAGTTGTTTATATCACAACCTTCAGTGTAACCTGTATGGCTGTTGACTATATGCCTTGCAGTCGTGTTCGTGTATCAAGGGAAGCCACTTACATAATTTTACCGGGCTGGCAAGCTGTTTGTTCATGTTGTAGAAGGCGTCCAAGGCAGTGGCTTCATAGCACGCCCTTATGGTTGTTGACTGAGTGACCATCAGCAGACAATGGCGAGAATAGTTGCGGCTCCCATTATCTTCTTTATTTCGTGAAACGGGTCAAAATGGCTCTTTGAGTGGTAAAGCTGGCCGACCCCTGTCCTAGAGAAACCCTATTAAAACAAAAATATATTTTTTTTCCCATCTTTTTCTATTTTCATACGTTTTTGAAATGCTTCAGGGAGCCACTAAAGAGCCGCATGTTGCAGACCCCTGGAATAGAATATATCTTTATTGTCATTTAGGCCTTTTTTTAATATCTCGATATTTTTAGGCCATGTCACGATACACGATATATATCTCGATATTTTGCCTTAGCCTTGAATGAACACTTGATGCATATAATCACACTAGTATGATCAGGGTTGCCTGTAGCGCTTTGATGTTAAGGCATTCGCCTTAACAACAAAGAGCCACCGCCTAAACTAAAGTCTTAAACAAAAAATTAAAAAAAAAAGTCTTAACAAGTGCTTAGTTCTGCGTCTGCCTCTGTCAGTATGTCTCTAAGCAACCAGCATTGTCCCACCCACACAACCATTTGATTGGTAACAGCCAATCAGCAGTGCGTATTCAGAGCGCATGTAACGTGGAGCGAGCAGAAAGGTGTATTTAGCAGGTAAGGCCACGGACTCTCCCCAAATGATAATAAACAGCTCCCGGTCAACTACTAGTAACATCACTATGAGCCGGTTGAAGTTCTAGAAACAAGCGGCAGCTCAGCTCGCTCGCGGTCCTTGAGGTGAAGGCTCATTAGCTGTTCGCGTAACGTTAGCTCACTGTGCGATGTGTGTGCGTGTGTTACAGACGGCAAAGCCCTGTCTGTCTGAGAGAAAGACAAGCAATATTGACCTACAGTTAAAAACTAAGTTATTTCACTTGACTTTTTTCTGTGTTGATTGAGCTGTATTGAAGCAGCAAAAAAAGGACATTATGTTTACTGAAGAGTTTCTGTCTCTGATAGTTGATATAATGTAACTGCATCAGAAAGACTACATGAACTCCATGGTGTTCAGGGATGAATAGTCTCTCCTACTGCTATTGTACTATTTCTTCAGCTATAGGTACGTTAATCATTAGTAATGTAGCAGCCTACTTTAGAATGGCAGGGTCCCTGCTATCACATTTTGATAAAAAATATAACATTTACATTAAAAAAAAAACAACTACAGGCTTTCCAAATGCTGTATTAAATCAAGCAGAGACCCCAAAAGGGACAAGCGGTAGAAAATGTATGGATGGAGTTGAGCATATGTCAGCATGTGGCCCCACTTTTAACTATTTTTTTTCAAACGCTAATTGCAAAAGCTTACTTACAGTAAGTCATTAATTTGACTTTGTAAGTCATTATTTTAGTATCTCAGGTAACTAGGACTGTTTTATTTTTACTTTACGGAAAAAATATGGAGATATATATCGTATATCGCCATTCAGCAAATGGAGCGGAAAACACAACCAACTGTTGTAGGCTTTTTCACGCGACGAAGCCGGCCTATTTCACTACAGTCTGTAGTCTATTTTCCCCCAGGCTGTGGTGGCAGCGACGAGGTGGAGTTACACTGATCCTTACACCAACCCACCCCCTTACCCGGTCCCCTCTCCCTGGAGAGTCACCATCTTAACTAACACATTTTCTGGGGGAAACACTGATAAAGATTCTCTGTCTACATTAATACATTCTTGTTCATACTGCATTAATATATGCAAATTTTAAACTTTTATGCAGAGAGAGAAGCCACATCTACGTCAATTGACTTAGTGTATTTATGAAAAAAGCGTACTTCTTCTTACTCGTCGTCGCCATGTCTCTTTGTCGTTCTTCAGCGTCGTCTCTTGTTATGTTTTTGGACATCACTACTTGCTGTAGTTTTGAAGCAATGCATGATGGGAATCCGGATGTCGTGTGTCAGTGTATTAACGTGCCGGCTAAGAAATAGCTCTGTGCCTGCCTACTTACTTTATGGGTTACAGATAAACCTATGGATAAAGGAGACATATATGTGCAGTTGTGCTCCAAAAGCCGTAGATGTTATGTGACTGGGCCGGCTCGCGTGGAAATCGGGAGAATAGTTGACCCGGGAGATTTTGAGGAGGGGCACTGACATCCGGGAGTCTCTCAGGAAAATCGGGAGGGTTTGCAATTACGGCCGGACGTCACTACAGCTTTCGACTTCCTCGCAACACCCAGGTTTTTGTGAGATTTGTCTTGGGTTTTGCAGGTTTTATTGTTTTCAAGATGTTGGAATTTTGATCTTGTAAAAAGGGTCTGACTACGCGATTTGGTGCGGAGAGAAAGAAACAGTGCCCTTAGTTCAGAGCCTTGAGGGACGCCACTGTTTATTCTTTAGATCTAGCTGTCAGTCAGTTGTATTGCCGGTGTCCATGTTTGTGTGGAAGTGTTGGTGACATGTAGCTCAACAAGTCCATTGGCTGGTGACCCACAGTTTGTTGTTAATTATTCACAAGTGTGCTAATTGATCCAGTTCTTCTTGTACTTTATCCGCCATCGTGACCACGGCCTCCATTATGCATGAAAGGTAAAGGCGGCTTTGGCAGTTAAGCAGGTGCCCGCGTCGTAAACCCAATCAGGTGAAACTGTACACCTTGCTCTTTGCCATGATGGCATGGACCCCCGCTTTGTCCCATCGCTAGCTGCCGGCTCTCTTGAACTATATTTCTTATAATGTTGTGGTGCTTCCATACATCTGCAGAACCAGGTGTTGGCTGCTTCTGGGCATATGGCATTGACTTGAATAGTGGAAATGATTAACCTTAAGCTCCCCCTAATCCAATAGCGTGTAAGTCCTCTTTCAGGCAAAGAGAACGCGGTGATCCAAATTGATGGCAGCGGAAGACGAGAATGATAGCCTTATTTTTTTAATCGGGTAGTGTGGAAAAAGGCAGGAAGGGAATGGTTTAAGTGGTAAAGTCCACAAAAACTGTTTTATTAAAGGCCTACTGAAACCCACTACTACCGCCCACGCAGTCTAATAGTTTATATATCAATGATGAAATCTTAACTTTGCAACACATGCCAATACGGCCGGGTTAGTTTACTAAATTGCAATTTTAAATTTCGCGCGAATTATCCCCTACAATCCGTGAGGATTGTTCCAGCACCGATCCAAGCTATAAGTCGTCTGCTTTAATCGCATAATTAATCAGTATTCTGGACATCTGTGTTGCTGAATCTTTTGCAATTTGTTCAATTAATAATGGAGACGTCAAAGAAGAAAGATGTAGGTTGGAAGCGGTGTATTGCGGCCGCCTTTAGCAACACAAACACAGCCGGTGTTTCCTTGTTTACATACCCGAAAGATGACGGTGAAGCTTTACTATGGAACAGAACGGTCAAGCGAACATAACAATAATAATGGATTCGATTTATATCACGCTTTTCTATTGTTAGATACTCAAAGCGCTCACAGAAGTGGGAACCCATCATTCATTCACACCTGGTGGTGGTAAGCTACATATGTAGCCACAGCTGCCCTGGGGTAGACTGACGGAAGCGTGGCTGCCAGTTTGCGCCTACGGCCCCTCCGACCGCCACCTATCATTCATTCATCATTCATTCACCAGTGTGAGCGGCACCGGGGGCAAGGGTGAAGTGTCCTGCCCAAGGACACAACGGCAGCGATTTGGATGTCAAAAGGTGGGAAGCGAACATTATCAGGTTTCTGGTACGGCCGCTCTACCCACTACGCCATGCCGCCCCATAACATGGTTCCCTACCACATGTCAACCGGCAGTTTTTGGTGAGAAAATGATGGTAATAAGTCGGCTCTTACCATAGACATGAGCGGAGAGCTTGCGTCGTTCTTCTTGCAGCTGCAGATTCTCTTGCCTCCTCCCACCAGCCGCCCCCGACCGTCGGATACTTACACCGTGGTACAGGTACGACCATATAATCTCACTAAAACACTAGTAACACAATAAGCAGATAGGGTTTTTTCCAGAATTATCCTAGTAAATGTGTCATAATAACATCTAAATCGCTCCCACTGCCTTCGTCTTTTTTTCCCTTTTTTTTTAATAGTTCTTATCTCCTACTTTCCTCATCCACGAATCTTTCATCCTCGCTCAAGTTAATGGGGAAATCGTCGCCTTCTCGGTCCGAATTGCTCTCGCTGCTGGTGGCCATGATTGTAAACAATGTGAGGATGTGAGGAGCTCCACAACCCGTGACGTCACGCGCACATCGTCTGCTACTTCCAGTACAGACAAGGCTTTTTTATTAGCGACCAAAAGCGTGGATGTTCTCTACTAAATCCTTTCAGCAAAAATGTGGCAATATCGCGAAATGATCAAGTATGACACATAGAATGGACCTGCTATCCCCGTTTAAATAAGAACATCTCATTTCAGTTGGCCTTTTAAGTGAAGTGAGATGTCATTTTCCAAACAAACTTAACTACCATCTGTGGATGCTGCCTCGCTCGGCTGTCATGCAGGCTTTTTCCTCATTCACACGCTTGCATGCCGGCACACTAATGGGATGCACTTCCTTCAGGGATCATCCTCATCCCAAAGACGAGGCGGCTCGTGTCAACATGGAACTTAGTGCCGAGAGCAACGGCTCAAAGAATAACGCTATCTTTAGCCTTTTATTGAGCGAGCAAGGAAGCACTTTTGAACGTTGAAGTTAGAGTCCTAATGATTGTCACACACACACTAGGTGTGGTGAAATTTGTCCTCGTTCAACCCCTGGGAGGTGAGGGGAGCAGTGAGCAGCAGCGGTGGCCGCGCCCGGGTATCATTTGTGGCAATTCAACCCCCAATTCCAACGCTTGATGCTGAGTGCCAAGCAGGGAGGTAATGGGTCCCATTTTTTTAGTCTTTGGTATGATTCGGCCAGAACATGCCGATCTCAGGGCGGACACTCTAACCCAGGGGTGTCAAACTCAAATACAGAGTGGGCCAAAATTTTAAACCGAACAAAGCCGCGGGCCAAGGTTGAGCAAATTAACCTGTTAATAGGGACCCAAACAAGTTTTGCATTGAATATTGAACAAGCGAGACTTATATAACTTTATAGTGACATGCAAAATCGAGTTTCAAATATTACTAATAATTTAAAAATAGCAATGGCATATCAAATCAAATTTAAATAGAAATTGAATGTCTCTTTTCTATCTGCAGCCTTCTCAAGTAAATATCAAAATAAACTTTTCCAACAGGCTAATAATACATTTTTATATTGTAGTGTCCAGGAAGAGGTAGTGCTGTAAGGGGTTCTGTGTATTTGTTCTGTTGTGTTTATGTTGTGTTACAGTGCGGATGTTCTCCCGAAATTTGCTTGTCATTCTCGTTTAGTGTTGGTTCACAGTGTGGCGCATATTTGTAACAGTCTTAAAGTTGTTTATACGGCCACCCTCAGTGTGACCTGTATGGCTGTTGTCCAAGCTTGCATTGCATTAGCGTGTGTGTGTGTAAAAGCCACATATATCACGTGACTAGGCCGGCACGCTGTTTTTACGTAGGAAAAGCGGACGTGACGAAAGGTTTTAGAGGATGCTTGAGGCAGTGCCGTTAAAGGGGAACATTATCACAATTTCAAAAAGGTTAAAAACAATAAAAATCAGTTCCCAGTGGCTCGTTGTATTTTTTGAAATTTTTTTCAAAATTTTACTGGTCTCTGAATATCCCTAAAAAAAGCTTTAAAGTGCTTGATTTTTGCTATTTGCGATGCGACTATTCATTTCCCTGTGACGTCATACAGTGCTGCCATAGTAAACAAACAATGGCGAATACCACCGCAAGATATAGCGACATTAGCTCGGATTCAGACTCGGATTTCAGCGGCTTAAGCGATTCAACAGATTACGTATGTATTGAAACGGATGGTTGTAGTATGAAAGTATTGAAGAAGAAACTGAAGCTATTGAGCGAATAGCTATTGATGCTATTCATAGCCATAGCATGGCCGAATAGCTGCGTTAGCATCGCCGGTAAAATGTGCGGACCAAACGATCAGAACTTTCGCATCTTGTGACACTGGAGCAACTTAAATCCGCCGATTGGTAAGTGTTTTTTTTCGCATTAAATGTGGGTGGAAGGAAACGTAATATAGTTGCAAATGCATCTGCAGGTTATCCATACATCTCTGTGCCATGTCTGCTTTAGCACCGCTGATGAATAGCATGTTAGCAGCGATTAGCATAGCATGTTAGCATCGATTAGCTGTCAGTCAACATCAACAAAACTCACCTTTGTGATTTTGTTGACTTTATCGTTGCAAATGCATCTGCAGGTTATCCATACATCTCTGTGCCATGTCTGCTTTAGCACCGCCGGTAAATAGCATGTTAGCGTCGATTAGCGTAGCATGTTAGCATCGATTAGCTGGCATTCACGCCGCGACAAAATATGTTTGATTAG
Organism: Nerophis ophidion; assembly: GCF_033978795.1. NCBI lineage: Eukaryota > Metazoa > Chordata > Actinopteri > Syngnathiformes > Syngnathidae > Nerophis > Nerophis ophidion. The sequence continues at coordinate 22,469,999 of NC_084618.1, read as the reverse complement.
CACATAAGTCAACATCAACAAAACTCACCTTTGTGATTTTGTTGACTTTATCGTTGCAAATGCATTTGCAGGTTATCCATACATCTCTGTGCCATGTCTGTCATCGCCGGTAAACTGTGGAACCACTTTGGCACATTCAATGGGGGTCTGGCGGCAGACACTTTCGCATCTTGGGGCCAGTGGTGCAACTTGAATCCCTCCCTGTTAGTGTTGTTACACCCTCCGACAACACACCGACAAGGCATGATGTCTCCAAGGTTCCAACAAATAGTAGAAAAAACGGAAAATACCAGAGCTGAGACCCAATGTTTACAATGTGTTGAAAATGAAAATGGCGGCTGTATTACCTCGGCAACGTCACATTCTGACGTCATCACCTCAAGAGCAATAAACAGAAAGGCGTTTAATTCGCCAAAATTCACCCATTTAGAGTTCGGAAACCGGTTAAAAAAATATATGGTCTTTTTTCTGCACCATCAAGGTATATATTGACGCTTACATAGGTCTGCTGATAATGTTCCCCTTTAAGGCACGCCCCCAATGTTGTTGTCCAGGTGGGAATCGGGAGAAATTTGGGAGAATGGTTGCCCCCTGTGATTTTTGCGAGGGGCACTGAAATTTGGTGGGTCTCCTTGGAAAATCGGGGAGGGGGGGTGAATGCGGTGTTACAGCGACACCGCCGCAATTTGATATTGCCTCAAGGGCCAAATGAAAATACACGGCGGGCCAGAGTTTGACACCCATGCTCTAACCACTAGGCCACCGAGTAGGCCTTGTGGTCAAAAGTTTTCCCTCGCCCTTCAAAATCCCGCCTAAGCTACTTTGCGCCGCGGCATCGACAACATGCTAGCTTAACGTGACGATGCATCCGGCAAAGATGGCCGCAACCCATCATTCTAAAACATGTTCCCATCCATCCATCCATTTCCTAACGCTTGTCCCTTTAAGGGTTTTTACATAGCTGCAAAAAAAATTTAAGTTTTACTTTAAAAACTGGCCGCTCAGTCACAATATTTTTACAGTAAAAGCAGTGTTTTTTTCCTAAAGCATATAAAAAAAATTAACAAATGGAATAGAAAAACAATACCACTGTTTTTAGCAGTACAATTTTTCATTTTCTCTCTGGCACTCACCGAGGGTGGACGCTCCCCTTTCCTCTCCCTTATCTCTCCTGCTTGCTTCTTTGTTTTGTCTAGTCTTTAACTTTCTTGTTGCCTCTTTTTGCACTGCTATCCAAATCTAAACATTGGAACTATTTAACTGGCTGGCCTCAACAAAATTGACAAGATCTTGGGTTTGGGAGAACCTGCTGTCGTGACGAAGCGGTTGTTGCTGGACACACGACGGACTCTTGGGAGAAGAAGGAGGGCCACGTGCCTGGCGACCCTTTTCTGTCGACGACATGAAGATATCCACCTATTCGGAATTATGACAACAGGACATATGCTGATTGGAGTAAGCGGTGCTTTGGTTTGTCGACAAATTGGAAGTTGCTGGCAGTCTTCAAAGTACCCCAAAGCTGCCACAAATGTTTGGAGGATGCGGGAAGAACTGTGGATCACATCGGACTGTCTACCCCGCAGTTTTTGAGGACCAGTCATAGACAATTTTAGAGTGAAAAGCAAATTTTATATTCACTCGCATACAAATCTTTCTAACTTGGATTGTTTCCCTGGCTTCGAGAGACTCCCCAAGATCACTGCAAGCGAAGACACAACAAACTCCCTTTTTTTCTCTCATGGAAACACACCTGTTGTTGTGAACTATGGACTAGCGACGGCAAATACATCAAGGCCGCGGAACAGAGACACACTATGGCCTTATACACACACACATCCACAAAAAAATATACGCCACACATACACCCCCCTGTCCCCCAATCCAATGCCCTCGACGCAAATCCCGTAGGGGTGATGAATGGATGGTCAGCGCCGTAGAGCTGCGGTCTACCACCATGACCTTGAACTACCTTCCCTCTGTTGCTAGATATCTCGAGATGTATGTTGTAATATGTATATGTGCTTTGCTATGGAGGTTTTTTCCCACTCCATACTGGGCCCCCTTAGGAGCCCAGTCTGGATTGTATTTTTTTACTCATCCTTCCCTAGCGTTTACCTTTTTCCCATCTTTTACGGGGCGCCTTATGGCGACCGATCAGCGTTCTTGTTCTGTAACCCTGTACACTGTTTTTGTCTAATCTTGAACAGGTTTGTGCTGAAAACAAAATTTCGTTGTACTTGTTGCAATGACAATAAAGACCTACCTACCTACCTTGCAACAGAGCTGCCTGTTTTTTTTTGTTTTTTTACTATAAAATCTTTTTGTTTCTATGGTTACTTTTTTGTACTTTTTTACCGTATTAGTGTTTTACTGTATATGGGGAAAAAAACAGTACCAAAGTTGATCTTTTGGAAAAAAACTCAGTTGGTGGAATTTAGGGAGGAGGGCGGTGGGTACTAGGGTGACAGTGGATGCAAAACAATAACAGTGCTATACTTTTTCATAACATGGTCACTACTGCTATTTTCTCTTGTTATATTCTTATTTTACTGTCATATTTTTATTCTCATTGTTGCTTTTTATTGTTATAGTAATATTTTTCTATTTTGTTTCCATTTATACCCCCATTATTTACTTTTTACTTTTTAAATTGATCTGAACTCTGTACACTACTGCTGGAATTTTAATTTTACTGAAGGAATCAATAAAGTACTATCTATCTATCTATCTATCTATCTATAAAATCTATTGTCAATTTTACAGTGTACACTTTGAGTGATAATTTGTTTTGAATTCATAAGTCAAGCAGATATTTAAGTACAGTGTTTATTTTTATTTTAACAAAAAATATTTTTGGAATACATGATAGGGTAAAATTTTGATAATATTGCATTTTAAAAGATATGCAATTGCATGCAGTACATGATTTTTTTATGTCAAAAGGGAAAAAACATATGTATTTAGTAAGAAAAGATTATTTTATTAACGCTTATTATTTCCAGACTTTCGCAGGCCAGATAAAATACCGTTAGCAGGCAACCTGTCCACTAGTGTTTTCTGATTTCAACATTTTATTTTCTTTAAATGTACTCTTTTGTAACATTCTACCGTTTGTGCCTACCAGTTCCCGCTGGGGCGACGAGCGCCATGCGACATCTACTGGCACGGCGTTTCCTTCCACGACAATGACAACATTGTGTCAGGCCAGGTGAACAAGTTCCCAGGTATTCCGTCACTCCAGTCATGATTTCACGACAATATAAAGTGGTATACGGTACTGTGTGTCAAACAAACATAACAAGAGGGTGGTGGATCAACCTTCTGTTTATCAACAAGCCTAAACAAGTTGTGCTGTCCTGTATGCGCTGCTCTGCTGACACATGCACTTACACAAAAGTCCCTTTGGTGCCCTCACAAACAATCAGAAATCTAGAGAGAGCCAATTAGAATATAGCCGAAAGAGGGGTTGGGGTAAGGACCGTGTGTGCCTTGGAAGAGGCACGGCTGAACGAGAGTAGCTTTTCGATGCCATGTGAAATAAGTCTGCTTTGGCATATTTTTCCAGAAAAGTCCAGTCTCATCACAATTAAAAGTTGCTCTGGTACGATTTTTCCATAATTGTGAGCGCTGTAGCCTCACAACTATTTATTTTTATTTTTTAACTCCACAGCGATTCTCTCTTCCTTTGCACTCTGGTCTGTTGTCTTTTTGGGACTCATATTAAATTGGCCAACGACAAAACTTGTCAAAAGTCGAAAAAACAGAGAGAAGGCACATAGCGCTGGGAAGTGACTAGTAGTGTAATGTTCAGCAGGCTCTGCATCGCCCCAAAATCCCGCGCCATGCTTTTTGCCTGCATGCGGGATACAAAATTAACAAGTTAATGACATACTCTACTTCATGGTTTGTACATTTAAAAGTTTGCAAATGAAGGCAAATAAATCGGGGTTCCTCTCTTCCAAACCGAAAATATATGGAGCAATCGGTGCTTCATTTCGGTGCTGTAACGAATATTGACACATTAGTGCAGCGATACAGGCAGAGACACACACCCGAACTCGGGTTAGGCATTGGACATCGATGAGTTCCGATTTTCCTCTAATCGTCCACTTTTATAAGCTGCCACAGACGCGGCTTGCAGCTACCTGTAACTCCATACACCGTGTGGAGCCCCCACTCAAAGTCAGTAATCTTCTATTGCGGCAAATAACGTATTTTCCGGACCATAAGGCGCACCGGATTATAAGGTGCACTGCCGATGAATGATCTATTTGCGATATTTTTTCAGTCAAAAGGCACACCGCATTTGACTCCTTTAATGCGCATAGGGCGCATTAAAGGAGTCATATTATTATAATTTTTTCTAAATTGAAAACATCCTTGTGGTCTACATAACATGTAATGGTGGTCCTTTGGTCAGAATGTTGCATAGATGATGTTTTACAGATCATTGTTTATAATATGAGTCTCAAGCATCAACAGCTATTCGGATGGAGAAAGCGACAATTTCCCTATTAATTTGAGCGAGAATGAAAGATTCGTGGATGAGAATATTGATAGTGAAGGACTACAAAAAAAAGAAAAGTAAAGTAAAAAAAAAAAAGGCAATTACATTGGGAGCGATTCAGATGTTTTTAGACACATTTACTAGGATAATTCTGGGAAATTCCTTATCTTTCTATTGTGTTGCTAGTGTTTTAGTGAGTTAAAGAGTACCTGATAGTCGGAGGGGTGTGTCTACGGTTGTGTTGACGCCAGAGTCTCAGATTGAAGTCATGGCAGCTGCATGGACAGCGCAAGTTCCGCTGATCTCCGGTAAGAGATGACTTTTTACCACCATTTTCTCACCAAAACCGGTTAATAAGTGGTCGGGAACCATGTTCGCTTAACCGCTCTGATCCCTAGTAAAACTTCACCTCCTGGAATTTTAAACAAGGAAACACCGTGTGTTTGTGTGGCTAAAGGCTAAAGCTTCCCACCTCCATCTTTCTACTTTGACTTCTCCATTATTAATCGAACAAATTGCAAAAGATTCAGCAACACAGATGTCCAGAATACTGTGTAATTGCGTGATGAAAAGAGACGACTTTTAGCCGCAAGTGGTGCTGGCTAATATGTCCCCTCCAACCAATAACGTCACAAACACGCGTCATCATTCCGCGACGTTTTCAACAGTAAACTCAGCGGGAAATTTAAAACTGTAATTTAGTAAACTAAACCGGCCGTATTGGCATGTGTTGCAATGTTAATATTTCATCATTGATATATAAACTATCAGACTGCGTGGTCGGTAGTAGTGGGTTTCAGTAGGCCTTTAAGATTACCGGTAAAAACAATGGAATTCCATGCCGTACATGCACATTTTCCATCAAGTTTGAAATTTCATGTCATTTTTGGCTCTCTGCATATTTTTGAAATTTTAATAAATTAATTATTAATAAGGTATATTGGCTATAAAACTAACAACTATTTGCTTTGTCAGCTATGACACAAGAGGTAAGATAACAATGTTTATTTTTTTCAATTAATTTTGGAAATGATAAATGGTAAATGGTAAATGGGTTATACTTGTATAGCGCTTTTCTACCTTCAAGGTACTCAAAGCGCTTTGACACTATTTCCACATTCACCCATTCACACACACATTTATACACTGATGGCCGGAGCTACCATGCAAGGCCCTAACCACGAACCATTAGGAGCAAGGGTGAAGTGTCTTGCTCAAGGACCCAACAGATGTGACGAGGTTGGTAGAAGGTGGGGATTGAACCAGGAACCCTCAGGTTGCTGGCACGGCCACTCTCCCAACTGCGCCACACCGTCCCCTGATGATGATTTAAGCATCTGTAGTGTACAAAATACATTAAAGTGGCCCCCCACATTCTATAATTTCTCAGTATTCAGCCCTCGGTGAATTTTAGAAAGAAAGATGAAGTGCTTTTTTTGATGCGCATTGTCTCCAGGCTTTCGCGGGTCACATACTAGTTGTATGTTAGTGTGGGGCGGCATATCTCGGTTGGTAGAGTGGCCGTGCCAGCAACTTAAGGGTTCCAGGTTCAATAACCTCTTCCACCATTCTTGTCACTACCGTTGGGTCCTTGGGCAAGACACTTCACCCACCTGCTCCCAGTGCCACCCACACAGGTTTAAATGTAACTTCGATATTGGGTTTCACACTGTAAAGTGCTTTGAGTCACGAAAGAAAAGCGCTATATACCGTATATAAACATCACTTCACACTTCACAGTTGTATGTGATAGGCCATATCTGGCCTCCGAGCCTGGAGTTTAATACCTGTGGATTACGGGGTCACATCCGAGCCGGAACTACTACAGATGGCAGACTCGTACAAACAAACCTTACCATATAGGGCGGGGGTCGGCAACCCGCGGCTCTTTAGCGCCGCCCAAGTGGCTCTCTGGAGCTTTTTCAAAAATATATGAAGAAGGGAAAAAGATGAGGGGGAAAAAAACACATTTTTTGTTTTAATATGGTTTATGTAGGAGGAAAAACATGACACAAACCTCCCAAATTGTTATTAAGCACACTGTTCGTATTAAAGGCCTACTGAAATGAGATTTTCTTATTTAAACGGGGATAGCAGGTCCATTCTATGTGTCATGCTTGATCATTTCGCGATATTGCCATATTTTTGCTGAAAGGATTTAGTAGAGGGCTTCACGGTGGCAGAGGGGTTAGTGTGTCTGCCTCACAATACGAAGTTCCTGCAGTCCTGGGTTCAAATCCAGGCTCGGGATCTTTCTGTGTGGAGTTTGCATGTTCTCCCCGTGAATGTGTGGGTTCCCTCCGGGTACTCCAGCTTCCTCCCACTTCCAAAGACATGCACCTGGGGATAGGTTGATTGGCAACACTAAATTGGCCCTAGTGTGTGAATGTGAGTGTGAATGTTGTCTGTCTATCTGTGTTGGCCCTGCGATGAGGTGGCGACTTGTCCAGGGTGTACCCCGCCTTCCGCCCGATTGTAGGTGAGATAGGCGCCAGCGCCCCCCGCGGCCCCAAAAGGGAATAAGCGGTAGGAAATGGATGGATGGATGGATTTACTAGAGAACATCGACGATAAAGTTTGCAGCTTTTGGTCGCTAATAAAAAAACCCTGCCTTTACCGGAAGTAGCAGACGATGACGTCACCGGTGTGAGGGCTCCTCACATCCCCACATTGTTTATAATATGAGCCTCCAGCATCAACAGCTATTCGGATGGAGAAAGCAACAATTTCCCCATTAATTTGAGCAAGGATGAAAGATTCGTGGATGAGGATATTGATAGTGAAGGACTATGAAAAAAATAAAATACACAAAAGGTGAGTTTTGTTGATGTTATTGACCAGGCGGATTTGTTTTTGTATTTTTGGTCCAATATGGCTCTTTCAACATTTTGGGTTGCCGACCCCTGATATAGGGAGATATCTGCTGACTTCACAACTCAAACAGCTGAAAATTGTTTTATAAATAACACCCCCATAGTTTGAAATCACGTTTTCTGTACTTATGGGTACAGGCAACAGATGCCAAAAAGAAAAACGGGTTTTGCACAATATTTAAGAGGTGTCTGCCCGCTTTTAGGAATGGTGGAAATGTCGCGTAAGATCAACCTGAGCCGATCAGTGAGGAATATGCAAGAGCTGTTCCCCGAGGAGTACGACTTCTACCCGCAGTCCTGGATCCTTCCTGAGGAGTACCAGCAGTTCTCCACGCAGGTTAGCTGAGCACACTTATGGCTCACAGTGTCTTTGTGGTCTTACTAGTGAGAAGTTACATAACGTGATGTGCACTTCTCAACCAAACCTCAAATGAAATTGCATTTCCAGAGTATGTCCAGCAGGGAGCAGCAAAGTGTCTTATCTAAACACCATAAGGACCTACTCTCCACCAGCCGGTTACATAATTTTCCACGAGTAATCATGTGTCACCTCCAACAATATAACATCCACAAGCTGCCTGAGTGACCGTGGATGTTAAACTTCATGTGATAAAAAAATAAATACAACTCATCCGGGGGGGTCAAGTGGTCCACCGTCTGACACTCTGTCCCGTTTGTCTTCCGCCAGCTCCTCATGGCGAAGGAGAGCGGCGACGCGGTCCACCCCACCTTCATCGTCAAGCCCGACAGCGGTTCCCAGGGCGAGGGCATCTACCTCATCCGCGACCTCGCCGAGCTGCGGCTGACGGAGGGCCCTCAGGCCAAGCAGGTGGTGGTGCAGGAGTACATCCACAAGCCGCTGCTCGTCGACAAGCTCAAGTTCGACATCCGCCTCTACGTGCTACTCAAGTCGCTGGAGCCGCTGGAGATCTACATCGCCAAGGAGGGTCTTACACGCTTTTGCACTGAGCCTTACCAGGTAGCCATAGATCCATTCTTGGGTGGAAGAATCTGGGTGTTTTGTGCACTCTGGGTGGAATTTATTGACAATTATTGTTTTTTTTGTGCCAATTAAGCTGTGTTTATTAGGGGTGTAACGGTACACAAACATTTCGGTTCGGTACGTACCTCGGTTTAGAGGTCACGGTTCGGTTCATTTTCGGTACAGCAAGAAAACAACAAAATATTAATTTTTGGGTTATTTATTTACCAAATTTGTAAACCATGGCTTTATCCTTTTAACATTGGGAACATTGTAATAATTCTGCCCACGGTAATCCACATTAAACTGCCTCAAGTTGTTGCTTTGATTAAATAAAATGACAAAACCTTTCTTCTACATATAAAAAGTGCAACATTAAACAGTTTCAAGTCAACTCATCATGCTTAATTTATTCCAGTATTTGGGAAGTCTTTAGTTGACTTTTATTATGCACACACACACACGCACACACACAGCAAAATGAGCTAACGCAACGCTAAAAGCTATTAGCCTTCACTTCAACTATGAGCGAGCTGAGCTGCAGTTTAAGTTTCTAGAACAGGGGTCGGGAACCTTTTTGGCCGAGAGAGCCATGAAAGCCAAATATTTTAAAATGTATTTCCGTGAGAGCCATATAATATTTTTTAACACTGGATACAATTAAATGCGTGCATTTGTAAGTAAGACTAACATTTTTAGAGAATAATAAATCTTTTATTCTTTTTAATAAAGTTGTTATTGGGGTAGTACATCTTGGATGGTAGAGTGGCCTTGAGGGTTCAAGGTTCAATCCCCGCTTCCGCCATCCTAGTCACTGCCGTTGTGTCCTTGGGCAAGAAACTTTACCCACCTGCTCCCAGTGCCACCCACACTGGTTTAAATGTAACTTAGATATTGGGTGTCACAATGTAAAGCGCTTTGAGTCACTAGAGAAAAAGTGCTATATATACTGTATATAATTCACTTCACAATATAATTCACTTATTCTAAAGCTAACCAATAATAAATATAATACTTCTTACTATTAATGCGACTTCTTGAACAGGTGCGATAGAAAATAAATGCTTGGATTAAAATGCATGAGAATGTCTTATCTTTTGAACGTTATTTTTAACACTGTGATTATCAGCGGAATTATTCATTACTTATCATGTTAAGCAATGTCAGCTAAGATTGATCTGAGAGCCAGATATAGTCATCAAAAGAGCCACATCTGGCTCTAGAGCCATAGGTTCCCTACCCCTGTTCTAGAAGGTCAACGGGCTCATAGTGATGTTTGTAATAGTTGTGATTGGAAAGTGGTTTTTATAATTTGGGGAGTGTACGATGTCCGCCGCTCACCTGCTAAACACATATCTGCTCATCTCGACGCAGGAGCACTGACCCCATGCTTTCTGAATACGCACTGCTGATTGGCTGTTACATCGCTCTGAATACGCACTGCTGATTGGCTTTGTATGTAACCAATCAGATGGTTGTGTGGGCGGGATAATGCTGGGTGCTCACTGCTCAGACAGAGGCAGAAAGCAGAGTAGCTTGTTAACACTTTAGTTTACAAACTCGTTCGATACACCCTCGTACCGAACTGAAACCCCCGTACCGAAACGGTTCAATACAAATACACGTACCGTTACACCTCTAGTGTTTATTGAAATTGAAGTGGAGTCTTACCGTGTTTTTCGGATTATAAATTGTTCCGGAGTATACGTCGCACCAGCCGAAAGAAAATGCATAATAAAGAAGGAAAAAAACATATCTACGTCGCACTGGAGTATAAGTCGCATTTTTTGAGGAAATGTTTTTGATAAAACCCAACACCAAGAATAGACATTTGAAAGGCAATTTAAAATAAATAAAGAATAGTGAACCACAGGCTGAATAAGTGTACGTTATATGAGGCATAAATAACCAACTGAGAAGGTGCCTGGTATGTTAACGTAACATATTATGGTAAGAGTCATTCAAATAACTATAACATATAGAACATGCTATATGTTTACTAAACAATCTGTCACTCCTAATCGATAAATCCCATGAAATCTTCTTCCTCGATGTCTCTTCTAAACAACTCTGCCAACTCCAAAGGTATGCGCCGCTTCTTCTTGTCGTTTTCTGCTGCATATTTCACTACGTCCAGCTTGTAATTTGCGGTACATGATTTCCTTATCGGTGGCATTTTTGTTCAGCCCTTCTCTGTTTTTATAAGTTACCGCCAACGATTAAATTATCCATTTTAATAGCTAAGTAGCATATAGCAGTTAGCATTCCATGACCCACAATGCACTTCTGCCATGACCCTCCCCCTTCTTATTGGTTGACGTGTGTGTGACGATTGCTGACGTGTGTGTGTGACGATTGCTGAAATTTTCTTCGTCTCCCGCAAATGAAATAAATCATAATATTTGATATTTTACGGTAATGTGTTAATATTTTCACACACAAGTCGCTCCGGAGTATAAGTCGCAAAAAACTGCGACTCATAGTCCCAAAAATACGGTAATTACTTTTTTGGTCACAATTTGAGATGTCCGATAATGGATATTTTGCCGATATTGTCCAACTTTTGATTACCGATTCCGATATCAACCGATACTGATATATACAGTCGTGGAATTAACACATTATTATGCCTAATTTTGTTGTGATGCCCCTGCTGGATGCATTAAACAATGTAACAAGCTTTTCCAAAATAGATCAACTCAAGTTATGGAAAAAAATGCCAACATGGCACTGCCATATTTATTATTGAAGTCACAAAGTGCATTATTTTTTTTAACATGCCTCAAGACAGCAGCATGGAATTTGGGACATGCTCTCCCTGAGAGAGCATGAGGAGGTTGAGGGGGGCGGGGTTGAGGTGGGTGGTGTAAGGGATAGCGGGGGGTGTATATTGTAGTGTCCCGGAATAGTTAGTGCTGCAAGGGGTTCTGGATATTTGTTCTGTTGTGTTTCTTATGTTTGTGTTTGTCATTCTTGTTTGGTGTGGGTTCACAGTGTGGCGCACATTTGTAACAGTGTTAAAGTTTTTTTATACGGCCACCCTCAGTGTGACCTGTGTGGCTTTTGACCAAGTATGCATGGCATTCACTTGTGTGTGTGAAAAGCTGTAGATATTATGTGACTGGGCAGGCACGCAAAGGCAGTGCCTTAATGGTTTATTGGCGCTCTGTACTTCTCCCTAAGTCCGTGTACACAGCAGTGTTTTAAAAGTCATAAATTGTAATTTTTGAAACAGATTCCGATAAATTCCCATATTACATTTTAAAGCACTTATCGGCCAATAATATCTGCAGTCCAATATTATCGGACATCTCTAGTCACAAAAATTCATTAAGTTAAGTGCATGACTTCTGACGCGGTTGAGTAATACAGACACATTTGTTACTGAATACTTTCTAATACTTTTTCACTTCCGATACAATACCCACAGTGGGGCCTTGACTAAAAAACAATCTTTTTGTATGTCTCTGGTGATCCTAATAACTACAAGTATAGATGTCCGATAATATCGGACTGCCGATATTATCGGCCGATAAATGCTTTAAAATGAATTATGGGAAATTATCGGTATCGGTTTCATAAAGTAAAATGTATGACTTTTTAAAAACGCCGCTGTACGTAGTGGTGCACGGACCTAGGGAGAAGTACAGAGCGCCAATAAACCTTAAAGGCACTGCCTTTGCGTGCCGGCCCAATCACATAATATCTACGGCTTTTCACACACACAAGTGAATGCATGGCAGACTTGGACAACAGCCATACAGGTCACACTGAGGGTGGCCGTATAAACAACTTTAACACTGTTACAAATATGCGCCACACTATGAACCCTCACCAAACAAGAATGACAAACATATTTCGGGAGAACATCCGCACCGTAACACAACATAAACACAACAGAACAAATACCCAGAACCCCTTGCAGCACTAACTCTTCCGGGACGCTACAATATACACCCCCCGCTGTGTGCTGTTTTAGATGGCAATATTGTTCAATGAAAGCAGTGCTTCTCAGTTTTTTTCTATTGATAATAAGAAAACGCCGCAACTTTAAAGGCCTACTGAAAGCCACTACTACCGACCACGCAGTCTGATAGTTTATATATTAATGATGAAATATTAACATTGCAACACATGCCAATACGGCCGGGTTAGTTTACTAAATTCCAATTTTAAATTTCACGCCGAAATATCCTGCTGAAAACGTCTCGGTATGATGACGCGTGCGTGTGACGTCACGAATTGTAGAAGACATTTTGTTCCAGCATCGTGGCCAGCTAATAATCGTCTGTTTTCATCGCAAAATTCCACAGTATTCTGGACAGCTGTGTTGGTTAATCTTTTGCAATTTGTTCAATGAACAATGGAGACGTCAAAGAAGAAAGCTGTAGGTGGGAAGCGGTGTATTGCGGCCGGCTTTAGCAACACAAACACAGCCGGTGTTTCATTGTTTACATTCTCGAAAGATGACAGTCAAGCTTTACTAAAGAACAGAGATGTCAAGCGAACACGGTTGAATTGGACCACACGCACAAAGTACAGTGTATTATGTGTATTAATAAAAAATATTTTACCATTCTGTATTCTGAAGGCGATCTATGTCGTGTGCTACTCCAGCATCAAAATCAGCAGAGTCCTCCTGACCGTCACCGTCAGCGTCGGGTTCAAAGCGGTATGGCTATCCCTTGTTGCGGTTGGGCCTAGCCGAGTGGTCCTGCCACCCTCACGGCTGCCACGGCGCCTCTCACAGCATCTTCGCTTTCTGAATCGCTCCCACTGCCCTCTTGTCTTTTTTTTTTTTTTTTCTCGTCCTTCACTCTCACTTTCCTCATCCACAAATCTTTCATCCTTGCTTAAATTAATGGGGAAATCGTCGCTTTCTCTGTCCGAATCGCTCTCGCTGCTGGTGTCCATGATTTTAAACAATGTTCAGATGTGAGGAGCTCCACAACCCGTGATGTCACGCACATATCGTCTGCTACTTCCACTACAGGCAAGGCTTTTTTATCAGCACCAAAAGTTGCGAACTTTATCGTGGATGTTCTCTACTAAATCCTTGCAGCAAAAATATGGCAATATCGCAAAATGATCAAGTACGACACATAGAATGGACCTGCTATCCCCGTTTAAATAAGAAAATCGCAATTCAGTAGGCCTTTAAATGTGTAATTTCTCTATAAACCTATAAGTATACCTCTGCGTAGCATTTTTTCTTTATTGTCGTTTAAAAAAGAAAAGAAATATAGATCAACGTAGGACAAAGTATAACTTTATTAACAGTGTTTTTAGTCTGTATCCTTATTCAGACCAACACAAGACTTGAACCAATTTAAACTGACAAATACAATTGAATAAATTAAATAAATAATAGTACATTCAAGAAGCACAAACTGTAAAACGCTTTAACCTACAAAACAAAAATGAATAAAACAATTTGTGTTGCTTTTTTTTTGTAATAAAATGTTGGTAATCACGATTATGGCTATACTGAGCACGTTTTGTAGTGCACAGCTTTTCGAATTAGGGTTTATAGCAGTGGTGTCAAACGTAAGGTTCGAGGGCCGGATCAGCCCAGCGAACAGGTTTTATCCGGCCCGCGGTGATGTTTGCTAAGTATAGAAATTTTAAAAAATGTTTTCGATGATGCTACATATGTACAAAATAAACCACATGATATTAGTATAAGTTGAGGCAAATGATCAAACTACATAAATAACATCCTGTAATTGAATTTTGATATAATTTTTTTATCTTGATAGATTGAAAATGAACACCAATGAGTTGACTGATAAACATTATCACATACCGTATTTTTCAGACTATAAATCTAATGTTTTTTTCATAGTTTGGCCGGGGGTGCGACTTATACTCAGGAGCAACTTATGTGTGAAATTATTAACAGATTACCGTAAAATATCAAATAATATTATTTAGCTCATTCACGCAAGAGACTTGACGTATAAGATTTCATGGGATTTAGCGATTAAGGGTGACAGATTGTTTGGTAAAACTTATAGCATGTTCTATATGTTATAGTTATTTGAGTTACTCTTACTGTTACGTTAACATACCAGGCACTTTCTCAGTTGGTTATATATGCGTCATATAACGTACACTTATTCAGCCTGTTCGTCACTATTCTTTATTTGTTTTAAATTGCCTTTCAAATGTCTATTATTGGTGTTGGGTTTTATCAATTAAATTTCCCCCCAAAAATGCGACTTATGTATGTTTTTTTCCTTCTTTATTATGCATTTTCGGCAAGTGCGACTTATATTCCAGAGTGATTTATACTCCGAAAAATACGGTAATTTATTCAGAAAATATAAATAATGACAAAATAAATATATATACTATTAACTGCAAAAAGTAAGTGTAAAAAAAACCTACAACAACATTACGATTTGTACATTTTCAGAATGTGCTTGTTCTATTTCTAAATAAAGAAAAACATTTTGAGTTTACTAGTCCGGCCCACTTGGGAGTAGATTTTTCTCCATGTGGCCCCCCATCTAAAATGAGTTCGACCCCCTGGTTTATAGCATCTTATCACACACGCACCACCTGGTAAACATTGAGAAGTACTAGATTAAGGACATTTATTATGTGTATCCAGCATGTGTGCTTAGCCGTTGTGTACAGTTGTGATCAAAATTATTCAACCCCCACACAATTTTAGTGTTTTAGCAAGTTGGACATTTATTCCGTATTTTGTTCATAGTCATATCAAATAAAGATGTGTCAAATAGACAAATGCAACTTAAATTGTAACACTGTATTTTACAAAATACCAAAAAAGGACATTTTTCTTAATATCTCATTGACAAAATGATTCAACCCCTTGAAGTTCATAACTCTTAAGAACAGAATTTGAATAAGGTCTTTTCAATCAGGTGTTGAAAACACCTATAGATGTGATTAGAACCATAACGAGCAACAATTGAACTGTTTGAAAAAGACTGTGACGCTCAGCTTCTTGTAGATGTCCAATGGTGTATTTGCAACATGGTGAAGTCCAGGGAGTGGTCAAAGAAGTCAAGAGAGGAGGTAATTTCTCTTCATAAGAAAGGATATGGATATAAGAAAATAGCAAAGACATTACACATTCCAAGAGACCCAGTTGGGAGCGTAATTCGCAAGTTTAAATGCTAAAGGCACAGTGGAAACACTACCTGGGCGTGGTAGAAAGAGGATGCTGTGTGCGTACAGTGGTGAAAAACCCCCGGGTAACAGCTGAGGAACTACAACAGGACATTGCAGAGGGGGGAACACAGGTTTCGTCCCATACAATAAGACGCGCACTACGAAATGAAGGCCTCCATGCCAGAACTCCCAGGCGCACCCCACTTCTGACTTTCAGGCTCAAGAAAAATAGACTCCAGTATGCCAAACATCATCTAGACTAACCCCAAAGGTTTTGGGAAACTGTTCTATGGAGTGATGAGACAAAAGTGGAACTCTTTGGGCCTATGAATCAACGTTATGTCTGGAGGAGAAAAAATGAACCTTACAAAGATAAGAACACCTTGCCTACTGTTAAGCATGGTGTGGGGGTCAATCATGCTCTTGGGCTGTTTCTCTGCCTCAGGTACCGGGAATCTCCAGCGCGTTCAAGGCATTATGAATTCTATTTCCTAGCAGGATATATTAGCTGCAAATGTCATGAAGTCAGTGACGAAGCTGAGGCTTGGGAGACGTTGGACCTTCCAATAGGACAACGATCCCAAGCATACCTCCAAATCAACATCTGAGTGGTTGCAGAAGAAGGGCTGGAAGACTCTGGAGTGGCCTTCACAGTCGCCAGACCTAAATCCTATAGAAAAGCTGTGGTTGAACTTGAAAAAGGCAGTTGCAGCACGCAAGCCCAAGAATATGAATGAACAGGAGGCCTTTGCCCAAGAGGAATGTGCTAAAATACCTGTAGACGGTTGCAAGAAGCTTGTGTCCGGTTATGTATCACCTTTGAAGGATGTCATTACTACCAAAGGGTGTTCTAAGTACTAAAGATCCATGTAACTACGGGGTTGAATCATTTTGTCAATGAGATTTTAAGAAAAATGTCCTTTTTTGGTATTTTGTAAAATACAGTGTTACGATTTAAGTTGCATTTGTCTATTTGACACATCTTTATTTGATATGACTATGAACAAAATACGGAATAAATGTCCAACTTGCTAAAACACCAAAATTGTGTGGGGGTTGAATAATTTTGATCACAACTGTAGCTGCTAGCTCCTAGTAGCCAATAGCCTACCATGTTTACCTTTTTGTAAATGACTGTTCCGCGTTAGGAGCCGAGCCAAAAGAACCTGGGCCAGGTCTTCATGCACCTGACCAACTACTCCCTCAACGTCCACAGCGACAACTTCATCCACTCGGACAGTCAGAGCACGGGCAGCAAGCGAACGCTCTCCAGCGTGCTGCACCGGCTGGCCGACAAGGGGGTGGACACCAAGCGCGTGTGGTCGGACATCATCGCTCTGGTCATCAAGACCGTCATCGCCGTGGTGCCTGAGTTGAAAGTCTACTATCAGGCCGACATCCCGCCTGGGAAGCCTGGACCTACATGCTTCCAGGTCGGTGCGCTGAAGATATCCGTAAAAAATCCAGCCGCACCTAGCTGGAATGTGCGTTTGTGCGTCAGATCTTAGGTTTCGACATCCTCCTGATGAAGAACCTGAAGCCCGTCCTGCTGGAGGTCAACTCCAACCCCAGCATGAGAATAGAGCACGAGCAGGAGGTAAAAGGGCGAAAACGTAGAACACTACTTAACGCCGGCGGCGCTAAGTTCCCCACGTTTGTCTTCCAGGTGGCGCCGGGAGTCTTCGAGTGTGTTCACAGCCCAGTGGACGAGGAGGTCAAAGTGGGCGTGATCAGGGACACTTTGCGCCTGGTGGACCCTTGCGGCAGGAAAACATCTCTGTACGTACGCACATTAAATAATACAACTCTGGATGGGATTTCTTATGGAGGGTCAAATGAGACAAAATTAAACCCTATGGGGACATTGGATTTTGATTTAAAAATAAAAAAGTTATAAATGAATAAATATAAACAAAGAATTTCAAAGTCCTAAACTTTTTTTACTTGTTCTGCTCAAATTTCTTAATTGATTTCAGTCCTAAACAAAAATATTAAACATGTTTTTTGACGCATTTGAAGGCGATTCGCCCGATTGTAGCTGAGATAGGCGCCAGCGCCCCCCGCGACCCCGAAAGGGAATAAGCGGTAGGAAATGGATGGATGGACGATCAGACAATGTCACAGATGAGTAACTCTATCCATTTTCTCCCGCTTATTCCCTTTGGGGTCGCGGGGGGCGCTGGTGCCTATCTTGGGCGGAAGGCGGCATACACCCTGGACAAGTCGTCACCTTTATATGCAAATGAATGTTAATTGAAGGACGTTTCATCAAAAGTCCCTCAACAGGTTGAAATATAGACACAAACATTACATTTTTGTTTTTGTTTTTTAGGGCTAAAGTTAAAGATTGAGATATTTGAGCAAAGCGATTCAAAATGAAGCCAAAATGGTATTATGCGCTTTGAAAAATACACTTTTTTTATGTCCTGTTTGGCTTTAGGGTACTTTAGGGTATTTGTGAAGGGCCCTTGGCACATTCTAAAAATACTATTACAAAGAAGGAAAAAAAAAAAAAAAGTGGAATAATAGAGCAAACAGGTGTACTGTAGAAAGAAGACTATATATATATATATATATACATGTATATAATATATATGTATATATATATATATATATATATATATATATAGACACACCGTATTTCCTTGAATTAGTATGTGCCTGCCTTGAATTACTACCGGGTCAAACTCGCTCCCCAAAATAATTAGCGCATGCTTAGTATTACCACCTGGTCAAACTCGTGACGTCACGAGTGACACTTCCTCTTTCATCTTTTTCAAAATGGAGGAGGCTGATTTCAATACCGGTAATTTGAAATCGCATAAAGGGAAGAAGATTAAGAGCTATTCAGTTGGATTTAAGGTCCAAACTTACATCACACTCAAATTTTTACTGCATACCTTTGGTAAGTGCAGGAGTGATAAGAGGTTTTAAATTAATCAGCGCCCCGGCGGCAATTCAAGGAAATACGGTATATATATATATTTATATACATATATACACTTTCATATATGTGTGTGTGTATATATATATATATATATATATTCACACACACATATATATATTTATATACATATATAAATAAATATATATATATATATATATACATACATATATATATATATATGTATATATATTATATAAAAGTGCATAGTGCATAGTGATTTTAACTGCTTCAAATTTGTTAATGAAAACACATCTGCTGTGTAATACGTACTTACTTGCAGTATAAACACTTTCTTTATGGTGCAACACAAGGCTAGACCGGAAAGACTGAACTGACTTGCCAACACACCATGAATTATAAACCACTGGCTTCTAACGTTTTGGATTTGCAACTGTTATTGAGACAAAGAAATATAATAATAAGACAATATATAACAACTGGACAGGAGTTATCATAATCAGCCCTTTTTTAAATGTTTCTATTAAAAATTGGTTTTATTGTCTAAAACAAAATTAACACACAAATAGGAATAGATACCGTATCAGTTCAAACGTGAAGGATGCCCTGCCTTATCCTCCACATTGGCTGCCAAATCTAACGTAAATGTTATTCATTCTTTCAAAGTTCACATTTGAAGGCCGCCGGGGATGAGGCTCTCGCTGAAATCCAGGACAGGAAGCAGCAGGAAGGCGGCGCCATGCCCTCGCCGTGTCTCAAGCAGGTCTACCCAAAGTACAACCGGCAGTTCAATTACCTGCGACTGGTGGAGAGGATCGCCGCCCTCTTCATCCGCTTCCTGGGGGTCAAAGGCAACATGCGCTTAGGCCCCACCGCCTTCCGGACGTTCATCAGGTGCGTACCCGGCGAGGAAGTTGGAAGCCTGAGCTGATGTTTGACCTCATCGCCATCGTCTTGGTTGTGTGCGCAGGAACTGCAAGCTCAGCAGCTGCAACTTCAGCATGGCGTCCGTGGACATCCTCTACATCGACATCGCACGCCGCTGGTCCGGAGGTTTCCCCGACTATCGGGAAGCAGGTAAAGAACCGCGCTCGGGGAGGGACCAACAGCTCTGAGTCATTTGGCAAGACGCTTTCCTGCGTCAGGAGGTTGCCAGTTTAAAGGCCTACTGAAACCCACCACTACCGACCACGCAGTCTGATAGTTTATACATAAATGATGAAATATTAACATCGCAACACATGCCAATATGGCCGGGTTAGTTTACTAAATTGCAATTTTAAATTTTGCGCAAATTATCCTGTTGAAAACGTTGCGTGACGTCACGGATTGTAGCGGACATTTTGATCCAGTCGCCTGCTTTAATCACATAACTACACAGTATTCTTGACATCTGTGTTGCTGAATCTTTTGCAATTTGTTCAATTAATAATGGAGACGTCAAAGAAGAAAGATGTAGGTGGGAAGCGGTGTATTGCGGCCGCCTTAAGCAACACAAACACAGCCGGTGTTTCCTTGTTTACATTCCTGAAAGCTAACGGTGAAGCTTTACAATGGAACAGAGCGGTCAAGCGAACATGGTTCCCTACCACATGTCAACCGGCAGGTTTCGGTGAGAAAATGGTGTTATCAAATCGTAAATCGGTTCTTACCGTAGTTATTAGCGGAGAGCTAGCGTCGTAGCTCCTGCAGCTGCGGACTCTCTTACCTCCTCCCACCGACCGTCAGGGAAAAAAAAATAAATCTCAGCCCGGCTGCCTTGCCTCGTCAAGAAACGTGGCTTCCCTCGGAGACACTGGCGGTCACCACACCCGTGGTCACACCCCTCCTGAGGATGTCAGTAGCTCTACAACCCGTGACGTCACGCGCACATCGTCTGTTATTTCCAGTACAGGCAAGGCTTTTTTATTAGCGACCAAAAGTTGCGAACTTTATCGTGGATGTTCTCTACTAAATCCTTTCAGCAAAAATATGGCAATATCGCGAAATGATCAAGTATGACACATAGAATGGACCTGCTATCCCCGTTTAAATAAGAAAATCTCATTTCAGTAGGCCTTTAAATACCAGAAAGCTAAAAAAAAACCTATTGGTGATTCTTAAAAAGTTCTCTAGTCAAGCAAGTTTGCAAGACCTTAAAAAACTGAATGATGAAACGACTGCTTCATTCCTTCATATCGGCTTCAGAGCTTAAAGTTCCTGCTTTTAATGAGCAAAACCTGGAAGATGTTTTGCTTCAAAGTCGACATTTTCCTTCATTACTTTTGCAGCAAATTTAATTCAACCCTTAGACCTGTGGTTTTCATTTTAGTTTTCTGTCAAGCCCCCCTAAAGATAGTTTTTTTATTGACGGTAAAAATAATTACATCATTGCCTCTCACACCCTCTTTACCCACCCAGTGGCTGTTTGGAACTTTCTCACAGCTACATTTTTCTAGGGGACATACTTTTTTGCACAACCCACCCCCATCCATCCAACCATTTTTTACCGCTTTTTGTTATTTATCTATCCGTATGTGTCAGGATATACACGATTACAATACTTGCCAACCTTGAGACCTCCGAATTCGGGAAATGGAGGAGGGGAGCAGGGGGGTGTATATATTTTCAAGTATTTCTAATATACATACACACACACACACACACACATATATATATATATATATATATATATATATATACATATATATATATATATATATATATATATTAATAATCCGTTCATGAATGAGCATACTTGCCAACCCTCCCGATTTTCCCAGGAGACTCCCAAATTTCAGTGCCCCCCCCAAAAATCTCCCGGGGTGACCATTCTCCCAATTTCCACCCAGACAATAATATTGGGGGCATGCCTTAAAGGCACTGCCTTTAGCGTCCTCTACAACCTCTCCTCACGTTCGCTTGCCTCCATACAAGCAGCGTGCCGGCCCAATCGCATAATTTATACAGCTTTTGCACACACCCACAAGCGAATGCAAGGCATACTTGGTCAACAGCCATACAGGTCACACTGAGGGTGGCCGTAGAAACAACTTTAACACTGTTCCAAATATGCGCCACACTGTGAACCCACACCAAACAAGAATGACAAACACATTTCGGGAGAACGTCCGCACCATAACACAACAGAAGAAATACCCAGAGCCCCTTGCAGCACTAACTCTTCTGGGATGCTACAATATACATCCCCCCTCCCTCCATCCACCCACCTACCTTATCTTTTCATGATTATGTTCCTTCGGCCGCCATGTTCAATGGAGAAGTCTGAACTACAAAATTTGCAGGCAGCATAACCCTTCCCCTTCAAGCTGTCCTGGATGAACTGAAATTATTTTTTTTCCAATCATTTTGGAACTCGCAAGCGTACTTCTTATTCTTACTCGTCGTAGCCACGTCTCTTCTTCGTTCTTCTGCTTCGTCTCTGTTATATTTTTGGACATTACTACTTGCCGTAGTTTTGAAGCAATGCATGATGGGAATCCGGATGTTGTGAACCTGAATAAACATGCTGAGAAATAGCTCCATGCCTCTACCCTACTTTATGGGTTATAGATTAAGCTATGGATAAGGGAGACTTATATGATAGTCTCCTTTTCAGGTGAGAGAGGACGCTAAAGGCACACCCCCAATATTTTTGTCTGGGTGGAAATCAGGAGAAATTTGGGCGAATGGTTGCCCCTGAGATTTTTGGGAGGGGCACTGAAATTCGGGAGTCTCCCGGGAAAATCGAGAGGGTTGGCAAGCATGACTTACTCTACTGCCTCTTTTGGCCCCACAGGCGGGGGCCGACCCCACTATTTGATAAGCACTGCCTTTCAGCACTGCTTTATTTTTGGTCATAACGTTGGTTGTTGCGCCAAATACATTTTTTACAAAGAGGGTTTTTTTGTGTTAAATTTTCATCTTTTTTTCATTTTCTTTCATACATCAACAATACACTGGGAAATCCAAGGGTGACATGTTACATAACCTGGAACGGTTTGACGTTACACACGGTCGCCGGCTCATGGCGCTGTGTTCGGGGAAAAAAAAAAAAAGTTAGGTGCATTTTAGTTGAACTAAGCAAAATTATCTGCCAATAAAACAAGAAAATTCGGCTTGTCAAGGCTTTGCAAAACAAGTCAAATGAGCTAACCTCAATGAACCCAAAACTACCTTAAAGAAAGTATATTCTTAATGATAACAAATGCACTTTTCTTGGTAGAAAAAAAAATTGAGACATTTTTTGCGCAATATGTTGAAAAATATTCTTAAATATGACCCGTCTCCGCTCGGGATGGTCTCCTGCTGGTCCCACTATGGACTGGACTCTCACTATTATGTCAGATCCACTATGGACTGGACTCTCACTATTATGTTAGATCCACTATGGACTGGACTCTCACTATTATGTTAGATCCACTATGGACTGGACTCTCACTATTATGTTAGATCCACTATGGACTGGACTCTCAATATTATGTTAGATCCACTATGGACTGGACTCACTATTATGTTAGATCCACTATGGACTGGACTCTCACTATTATGTTAGATCCATTATGGACTGGACTCACTATTATGTTAGATCGACCATGGACTGGACTCACTATTATGTTAGATCCAATACGGACTGGACTCTCACTATTATGTTAGAGCCACTATGGACTGGACTCTCACTATTTTGTTAGATCCACTATGGACTGGACTCTCACTATTATGTTAGATCCACTATGGACTGGACTCTCACTATTATGTTAGAGCCACTACGGACTGGACTCTCATTGTTCCGTTTTCCCCACGGAAAGGGCAACCAAGTGTGCACAGATTATTACTCAAGATTTCCAGTTTGTATATTTTTCGTTTATTTATTTTCCAAGCAGGAGAACAGCAGCAGTAGTTGTTATTATTTGGTGGCTGGTTCTTAGTTGGTTAGTTAATTTTGGTCAATCAGTTAGTTAGGTAATACATCTGAAAGGAAGAATTCAGTGCATAATTTTCGTACCAACATCAATGCCCTTATTGATAAATAATGATAATAATACTTATAAATATCTATAATAAATATCAACCATTTATAAACTCATGTTGATCATATACAATACAATTCAAATAAAGGTATATCATTCATTAGCACGTTTCATCTATCAAACATATTTACCATTTACAACTCTCTGTAAAGTGCATTTTAGTAAATCACTACAACTCCCAAAATGCACCACGGCAAACCAGGAAGTAGCGATACCTACGCTAAGACAGGTGCCGCGATAAACAAACATTTATCTAAGCGCCCGGATCTACAAGAGCGCTATAGTGGAGTTTAAAAGCAGCGGACACAACATAATACAGATGAGCATGGTGACAGCGTACAACATAAAACAAGGCAAACGGGAACTTACCAAGTGGCTGCACACCGGGTTGAGCATGAGTACAGACTGAATGAACTGCAACGCCATTTAACAGTCCTAACGCCGATCAGCTGGGCTAAGGGTACACGCCTCTCTTAAAGAGACACTTTTTAGACTGCTGATACTCAACTCAGTTTTACTTAAACTTAGCATCCGATCTAAAACACATAAACAAACCCACAAACACAACACTCATTATTATGTTAGATCCACTATGGACTGGACTTTCACAATATTATGTTAGATCCACTATGGACTGGACTTTCACAATATTATGTTAGATCCACTATGGACTGGACTCTCATTATTATGTTAGATCCACTATGGACTGGACTTTCACAATATTATGTTAGATCCACTATGGACTGGACTCTCATTATTATGTTGGATCCACTATGGACTGGACTTTCACACTATTATATTAGATCCACTATGGACTTGAGTCTCACACCATATGTTAGATCCACTATGGACTGGACTCTCACTATTATGTTAGAGCCACTATGGACTGGACTGTCATTATTATGTTAGATCCACTATGGACTAGACTTTCATAATATTTTGTTAGATCCACTATGGACTGGACTCTCATTATTATGTTAGATCCACTATGGACTGGACTTTCACAATATTATGTTAGATCCACTATGGACTGGACTCTCATTATTATGTTAGATCCACTATGGACTGGACTTTCACAATATTATGTTAGATCCACTATGGACTGGACTCTCATTATTATGTTAGATCCACTATGGACTGGACTTTCACACTATTATATTAGATCCACTATGGACTGGAGTCTCACACCATTATGTTAGATCCACTATGGACTGGACTCTCACTATTATGTTAGAGCCGCTATGGACTGGACTGTCATTATTATGTTAGATCCACTATGGACTAGACTTTCACAATATTATGTTAGATCCACTATGGACTGGACTCTCATTATTATGTTAGATCCACTATGGACTGGACTTTCCCAATATTATGTCAGACCCACTCGACGTCCATTGCATCCGGTCTCCCCTAGAGGTGGGTGTTACCCACATTTAAGGTCCTCTCCAAGGTTTCTCATAGTCATTCTCATCGACGTCCCACTGGGTTGTGAGTTTTTCTTTGCCCTTATGTGGGTGCTTAACCGCGGATGTTGTTGTGGCTTTGAGACACTTGTAATTTAGGGCTATATAAAAAAAACATTGATTGATTGATTAAATTAAGTAACTGCTAGTGCCATTATCCTAACATAATGATATTTGCTCGGCATCATAGTTTTTTTTCTTCATGCTTGAAGTAAGAAATTATTACTTTAAAAAAGTGGTTTTATACCTGAGTGTTGATGACACAGCTTTGCAACACTTGGTATTCTAGTTTCAAGCATGTTTTACTCAATATAGGTCTTAAAATCTCAGCAACAAGCTGTGATATTTTACTGAGATCATTTAAAACAAGTTAAACACTCTAACATAAAATCAGCTTTTATATTTCTGCATCTTACTTAGATTTCAGTTTTTGCAGTGTGATCATTTATGTTTTTCACATTTATTCACACAGGCAGCATGGGGGTACAGGGGTTAGTGCACATGCCTCACAATACGAAGGTCCTGAGTAGTCCTGAGTTCAATCCCGGGCTCGGGATCTTTCTGTGTGGAGTTGGCATGTTCTCCCTGTGACTGCGTGGTTTCCCTCCTGGTGCTCCGGCTTAAACACGCACCTTGGGATAGGTTGATTGGCAACACTAAAATGGTCCCTAGTGTGTGAATTTTGTCTGTCTATCTGTGATGAGGTGGCGACTTGTCCAGGGTGTACAGCTGAGACCCCAAAATAGGGACAAGTGGTAGAAAAGGGATGGATGGATGGACATTTTATTCTCCACAAATGTGTTTTGTTCATCAGATTTACATGATTTCTTACAGGAAATATAGAATCACTTTATGTGACAATTATTATTTTTTAGTGTGAAGGATCTTTGGGGACGCCACTCAAGCACCCCCCACCAATGTGTTGCAGGTATGGGCCTGCAGGCTTTCGTGGAGGCCTTCTTCTACCTGGCGGCGCGCAGGTTCAAGTCCCAGTTGCCGAAGGATCAGACTCTGTCGCTGCTGGAGCTCTGCGAGGCTCGACTGGAGTCCCAGGCGGGCGTGGAGGAGCGGCGCTCGCTCAGCTGCAGCAGGTCCACGTCCACGTCGCGGGGCGTGAAGAACCCCAGCCCCGCCTACCCCAGGCTGACCTCACCGGCCGCCCCGCGCAGGGCCTCCAGCCAGGACTACCGGCTGCATCCGAGACGAAAGCCTCGCATGCTCAGGTCCAACGTGGAGAACTGAGGCGGCGATGGCGAGCGTTTACATTCGGTTTGAAGGCGTGAGAAGGTTAGTGCTGGCATTTTGAACAATAATGAAGAATGTGCTTGCAGATCCGACAAGGCAGCTTTGCTTACCTTTGCCTGGCAACTCATAGTGTGGCTGCTTTTACTACTGCTGACCAGGAGATACACGGTACTATATTATTACTATTATTATTATTATTATTATGTTTAATATTTAATTGTTGATCCTGAGGAGACACTTTGCACAGAAATGCATGCAAATTTTCTTTTTTTTTTTAACTCCATTGATGAGTTCCATGAACATGACAGACGTGTCGCAGGTCGAACACGCACACAAAATAATAACAATATTTGACTTTGCCAGTCGTCTGTCACTCTACACAACTAATGATGTCTGCGTGATGTAAGAGATGGTCATTAAAATGTGCGGGCAGCCGTCTTCCTTAGAGTAGATGAAGTTGCTGAGAAGTCATGTTTGCTAAATAAATGATGAATTAGCAAAACTGTGGAATGGATCGGCTCTCATTTTCTACAACGCGCTCAGTCCGGCTTCTAACATCACCTCACCTGTAAATATAAACTAGCATCACCTATAAAAAAATAAAAACATCACTTAACATGTGAATAAAAATGATCATCGCCTACATATAAATATAAACAAATGTAAATGAAAACTACTAGATCATCTAAAAATACCATAAAAATCACCTAACATCTAAATAACAACTAACATTACCTAGATAAATAAAAAAACAACTTCATGTAGATAAAATAAAAAATCACCTACATAAAACTACTAACACAACTTTATAAAATAAATAAAAACATGTTCTACATATAAATAAAATAAAAACTAAC
This sequence comes from Nerophis ophidion, assembly GCF_033978795.1. Taxonomy (NCBI): domain Eukaryota; kingdom Metazoa; phylum Chordata; class Actinopteri; order Syngnathiformes; family Syngnathidae; genus Nerophis; species Nerophis ophidion. Next base: position 22,443,015 of record NC_084618.1, on the reverse strand, counting down.
ATCAAAAGTAAAAAATGTCATAAATGTAAATAGAAAACATCACCTTCATTTAAATAAAAACAACTAACGTCACTTACATAAAATAAATAAAAACTAGCATCACCTACATAAAATAAATAAAAACATCGACTTCATGTAAATAAAATAAAAAATCACCTACATAAAACTGCTAACACAACTCTATAAAATAGATAAAAACATGTACTACATATAAATAAAAAGTAAAATAAAAAATGTCATAAATGTAAATAAAAAACATCACCTTCATTTAAATAAAAACTAACGTCACTTACATAAAATAAATAAAAACTATCACCTACATAAAATAAATAAAAACATCACCTACATGTAAATTAAATAAAACATCACCTACATACAACTACGTACTAACAAAACTATCTAAGATAAATAAAAACATGTTCTACATATACATAAAAACTAACATCACCTACATAAAAAAAAAGTCCTAAATATAAATAAAAACATCACCTTCATTTAAATAAAAATAACTAACGTAACTTACATTAAAAAATAAAAACTAGCATCACCTACATGTAAATAAAAAGTGACATCACCTACAGAAAATAAACACCTACATGTAAATAAAAACTCCAAACATACTTATTTAAAACTATAAAATACTTAAAAACTATACCTACATGTAAATAAAAACTAACATAACTATATAAAATGAATAAAAACATCACCTACATGTAAATAAGAACTACTAACATAACTACATATAACTATATAAAATGAATAAAAACCTCACCTACATGTGAATAAAAACATCTACATGTAAATAAAAACATCTACATGTAAATAAAAACATAATCTACATGTAAATAAAAACATTGCATACATGTAAATAAAAACTACAACATCACCTAAAAATACCATAAAATTCACGTAACATCTAAATAAAAACTAACATCATATAGATAAATAAATAAAAAAACTTCACGAAAATAAAAACTATCATCACCTCCATAAAACAGATAAACTACTAACCTAACTATATAAAATAAATAAAAACATCCCCTACATTCTAATAAAAACAACTAACGTCACTTACATAAAATAAAAACAAAACTAACATCACCTACATAAAATAAAAACATCAACTATATGTAAATAAAAAAAGTGACAACACCTACATAAAATAAACACCGACATGTAAATAAAAACTACAAACATAATGGTACAAGATAGATAACAATCAACATCTAAATAAAAACTACTAACATAGTTATATAAAACTATAAAATACTTAAAAACATTACCTACCTGTAAATAAAAACTCATATACTACTAATATAACTATATAAAATGAATAAAAACATCACCTACAGAAAATAAACACCTACATGTAAATCAAGACTACAAACATAACTGTACAAAATATATAACCACCAACCTGTAAATAAATACTACTAACATAATTATTTAAAACTATAAAATACTTAAACATTACCTCCATGTAAATAAAAACTAACACCTATATAAAATACATAAAAACATCACCGACATGTAAATAAGAACTACTAACATAACTACATATAACTATATAAAATACATAAAAACATCACCGACATGTAAATAAAAACATCATATACATATAAATAAAAACTACGACATCATCTAAAAATACCATAAAAATCACCTAACATCTAAATAAAAACTAACATTTAGATAAATAAAAAAAAACATAAACTTCATGAAAATAAAAACTATCATCACCTACATAAACCAAATAAAGTACTAACCTAACTATGAAGTAAATAAAAACATGTCCTACATATAAATACAAACAATCAACTATATATAAAACAGTCTTAAATGTAAATAATAACATCACCAACATTTAAATAAAAATGTCGCTTACATAAAATAAATAAAAACATCACCTACATGTAAATAAAAACTACAAACATAATGGTACAAAATAAATAAACATCAGCATGTAAATAAAAACTAATGACATATTTATATAAAACTATAAAATACTTCAAAACACTACCTAAATGTAACGAAAACATCCATCCATCCATTTTCTACCGCTTATTCCCTTTTGGGGTCGCGGGGGGCGCTGGCGCCTATCTCAGCTACAATCGGGCAGAAGGCGGGGTACACCCTGGACAAGTCGGGGTACACCCTGGACAAGTCGCCACCTCATCACAGGGCCAACACAGATAGACAGACAACATTCACACTCACATTCACACACTAGGGCCAATTTAGTGTTGCCAATCAACCTATCCCCAGGTGCATGTCTTTGGAAGTGGGAGGAAGCCGGAGTACCCGGAGGGAACCCACGCATTCACGGGGAGAACATGCAAACTCCGCACAGAAAGATCCCGAGTCTGGATTTGAACCCAGGACTGCAGGACCTTCGTAAACATACCTTTATAAAATAAATAAAAACATAATCTACATGTAAATAAAAACTAACATTACCTACATAAAATACAGGAAAACACATGTAAATACAAACTACTAACATAACTATATTAAACTATGAAAAATAAACATGAATAAAAACTATTACATAACCAAATAAAACTACGAACATTACTATATAATGTAATTAAAAACTAACTACTAAGCTGAATAAAAACACCTACATGTAAATAAAAAAAAATACTTACATGACTCTATAAAGTAAATAAAAACTAATATAACTATATTAAGTGAAATAAACACATGTAAAAAAAACCCGACTATATAAAATAAATAAAAACATCACCTACATGTAAATAAAAAACTACTAACATGACTTAATAAAGTAAATAAAAACTAATAACTATATTAAGTGAAATAAACACATGTAAAAAAAGACTAATAACTATATAAAATAAATAAAAACATCACCTACATGAAAAGAAAAAACTACTAACATGACTCTATAAAGTAAAGAAAAACGGATATTACTATATTAAGTGAAATAAACACATGTAAAAAAAAAAGCAAAAAACGACTATATAAAATAAATAAAAACATCACCTACATGTAAATAAAAAAACTACTAACAGGACTATAAAGTAAATAAAAACTAATAACTATATTAAGTGAAGTAAAAACCCATGTAATAAAGAGACTAATATAACTGTATAAAATAAATAAAAACATCACCTACATGTGAATAAAAAACTACTAACATGACTTTATAAAGTAAATAAAATCTAATTTAACTATATTAAGTGAAATAAACACATATAAAAAATAATAATACAACTTTATAAAATTGATAAACATCACCTACATGTAAATAAAAAACTACTAACATGACTTTATAAAGTAAATAAAAACAAATATAACTATATTAAGTGAAATAAACAAATGTAAAAAAAGACTAAAATAACTATCAAATAAATAAAAACATCCCCTACATGTAAATAAAAAAATACGAACATGACTTTATAAAGTAAATAAAAACAAATATAACTATATTACATGAAGTCAATACAAACTAATACATCTATATTAAGTGAAATAAACACATGGAAAAAAAGACTAAAACAACTATATCAAATAAATAAAACCATTACTTACATGTAAATAAAAAACTACTAACAGGACTTTATACAGTAAATAAAAACTATTATAACTATATTAAGTAAAATAAACATGTAAAATACCCAATAACTACATAAAATAAATAAAAACATCACCTACATGTAAATAAACAACTATTAACATGACTTAATAAAGCAAATAAAAACTAATATAACTATATTAAATGAAATAAACAAATGTAAAAAAAGACTAAAATAACTATATCAAATATAAAAACATCACCTACATGTAAATAAAAAAATACTAACATGACTTTATAAAGTAAATAAAAACTGATATAACTATCCATCCATCCATTTTCTACCGCTTATTCCCTTTTGGGGTCACGGGGGGCGCTGGCGCCTATCTCAGCTACAATCGGGCGGAAGGCGGGGTACACCCTAATACATCTATATTAAGTGAAATAAACACATGTAAAAAAAGACTAAAACAACTATATCAAATAAATAAAACCATTACCTACATGTAAATAAAAAACTACTAACATAACTTTATAAAGTAAATAAAAACTATTATAACTATATTAAGTGAAATAAACACATAAAAGACTAATATAACTATATAAAATAAATAAAAACATCACCAACATGTAAATAAAAAACTACTATCATGACTTTATAAAGTAAATAAAAACTAATATAACTATATTAAATGAAATAAACACATGTAAAAAAAGACTAATATGACTATAAAATAAATAAAAACATCACCTACATATAAATAAACAACTATTAACATGACTTAATAAAGCAAATAAAAACTAATTAAAACTATATTAAGTGAAATAAACACATGTAAAAAATTACTAATATGACTATATAAAATAAATAAAAACATCACCTACTTGTAAATAAAATAAAAACACTAACATGACTTTATAAAGTAAATAAAAACTAATATAACTATATTAAGTCAAATACCTAAAAATAAAAAAAACTATATAGAATAAATAAAAACATCATGTAGTTGAAACAAATACTAACATAACTATAAAATAAACAAAATCATCACATCCATGTAAATAAAAACTCCAAAAGTAAATAAAACCTGCTTGTTCCTGTGCAGGCTGCAGTCAGGCAGCATGTAGCTCACTTTGACTTTTCAGAGCTCGCATCCACCAGGAGTGTGCTCTCATCACGGTCCTCCACCACCACAACAACAAAGTGCACGCGGAGGGTTTTAAAATAGCTAAATAAAACTTTTAATAGGTCTTGCTGCAAATGTACATCAATTGCACGGCCACACGTTGACAACACAAGCTCTGCTGTACATTATTGTTTTGTCCATCCATCCATTTTCTACCGCTTAGTCCCTTTCGGGGTCGCGGGGGGCGCTGGCGCCTATCTCAGCTACAATCGGGCGGAAGGCGGGGTACACCATGGACAAGTCGCCACCTCATCGCAGGGCCAACACAGATAGACAGACAACATTCACACACTAGGGCCAATTTAGTGTTGCCAATCAACCTATCCCCAGGTGCATGTCTTTGGAAGTGGGAGGAAGCCGGAGTACCCGGAGGGAACCCACGCATTCACGGGGAGAACATGCAAACTCCACACAGAAAGGTCCCGAGCCTGGATTTGAACCCAGGATTGCAGGACCTTCGTATTGTGAGGCAGACGCACTAACCCCTTTTGTCACGCTCGCTTTTTTCAACAATGCAACAAATACATTATAGACTTTTTCAACTTACTTACAAAAAAAAAGTATTTTCTACAAGTTGCATTAGAAAACATACATCATCTTGTTTTGTTTGTTTGCTGTATTTATAGCGGAGTCATCTCTGTAAACTGTAAACTGGGCAAGATTCTGCAGCGTTGGCGTAGCGAGCTGGACGAGGTTTAAAGAGGTCGTTGATGCACGAGCGGGAGAGCTAAGACTTCCACGCCACTCTGGACAGCTTTTAGGCCACTCGGCCAAAACTTTAGCCCGGGGGTTATTTTTTTAACGGCCCCACGGCACATTTTAAGAATACAATTGAAAAAAATTAAAAACATAAAAAGTGGTATAAAGGAGCAAACAGGTGAAATGTAACAAGAAAATGTTGCAATGCTTACTCTTATAACACAAAGCTGCCATGCAGGCTGTTTCTTTCTTTAAAAAATAATAATGAATCAAAATCAATGTCATTTTGAATTATTGACCTATTCAAGGCTCCGATTACGTCACTTTGAAATATTTTTGGGGGAAAATGTTGTATATTTTGTGTTTTGCCGTATAAAAAAACTGAGCTTTTTTAATTTTTTTTAAAGAAGGACCTAAAACAAACAAAAAACATAAACAACAATAAAACTTATAATTGACGGATGGATCTGAAATTGATCTCGAGGTTATTGTGCTAAAAAACGGTTAAAAAAAAAATAATTATTTTTTAACACTTTAATGAGTAAGGACACTTTTGGATCCCCAATTATTTTAGTGTGATTTGTTTTTAAGTGTCATTGCTCAAAAAATAATAATGAATCAAAATCCAAAATTAAGGCTCCAATTATATAATCTCAAATATTCCACCTAAAAACATGTTATAGGGTGAAAATATTGCATATTTTGTGTTTTTTCCTTTTTCCCCTAATGTTGATGTAGAGATTTAAAACTTGAATAATAATGAAAATAATAATACTGAATAATGACACATTTTTTATATTTTTTTTACCAAATCCCTTTGGGGTCCCCGGGATCATAACTGAGTGGAGGCCTAAATGTATATTTTTTATACATATATTGTATCGGTTTTTAAAATAAAAATGATGAAATTGGCCCCCGCTTGCTTTGATTTTTCAGTGTGCGACCCTCAGTGGAAAAAGTTTGGACACCCCTGCCTTAGCCCAATAACTACTTTTACCAGCACAGGAAGAAGCAATAATGATAGCCATGGAAATACATTCACCTAAAAATAGCTGTAAATGGCTAACGTATTTTATCAATGCGTTGGCTGCAGTTTGATCTTTCTTAGCTTAACTGTTAGCATTTAGGTCATTTTTAACTCTGTTAACTAAACTGTTAGCATTTAGGTCATTTTTAACTCTGTTAACTAAACTGTTAGCATTTAGGTCATTTTTAACTCTGTTAACTAAACTGTTAGCATTTAGGTCCACTTTAAGTCCGTTAACTAAACTGTTAGCATTTAGGTCATTTTTAACTCTGTTAACTAAACTGTTAGCATTTAGGTCATTTTTAACTCTGTTAACTAAACTGTTAGCATTTAGGTCATTTTTAACTCCGTTAACTAAACTGTTAGCATTTAGGTCATTTTTAACTCTGTTAACTAAACTGTTAGCCTTTAGGTCCACTTTAACTCTCTCGTCAAAACTGTTAGCATTTAGGTCATTTTTACCTCTGTTAACTAAACTGTTAGCATTTAGGTCATTTTTATCTCTGTTAACTAATCTGTTAGCCTGTAGGTCCACTTTAACTCTCTCGTCAAAACTGTTAGCATTTAGGTCATTTTTAACTCCGTTAACTAAACTGTTAGCATTTAGGTCATTTTTAACTCTGTTAACTAAACTGTTAGCATTTAGGTCATTTTTAACTCTGTTAACTAAACTTTCAGCATTTAGGTCCACTTTAACTCTCTCGTCAAAACTGTTAGCATTTAGGTCATTTTTAACTCTGTTAACCAAACTGTTTGCATTTAGGTTAATTTGAACCTTCTTAGCTAAACTGTTAATATTTGGGTCCATTTTAACTGTTGGCTAAACTGTTAGCATTTAGGTCAATTTTTAACTCTGTTAACCAAACTGTTTGCATTTAGGTTAATTTGAACCTTCTTAGCTAAACTGTTAATATTTGGGTCCATTTTAACTGTTGGCTAAACTGTTAGCATTTAGGTCAATTGGAACTTTGTTGGCGAAACTGTTAGCATTTAGGTTAATTGGAACTTTGTTGGCAAAACGGTTAGTATTTAGGTCAATTGGAACTTTGTTGGCGAAACTGTTAGCATTTAGGTTAATTGGAACTTTGTTGGCTAAACTGTCGGCATTTAGGTCAATTGGAACTTTGTTGGCTAAACTGTCGGCATTTAGGTCAATTGGCACTTTGTTGGCGAAACTGTTAGCATTTAAGTCCACTTTAACGTTGTTAACAAAACTGTTAGCATTTAGGTCATTTTTAACTCTGTTAACTAAACTGTTAGCATTTTTTTCCACTTTAACTCTCTCGTCAAAACTGTTAGCATTTAGGTCATTTTTAACTCTGTTAAATAAACTGTTAGCATTTAGGTTAATTTGAACTTTCTTAGCTAAACTGTTAATATTTGGGTCCATTTTAACTGTTGGCTAAACTGTTAGCATTTAGGTCAATTGGAAATTTGTTGGCGAAGCTGTTAGCATTGAGGTTAATTGGAACTTTGTTGGCGAAACTGTTAACATTTAGGTTCATTTGAACTCTCTTAGCCAAACTGTTAGCATTTAGGTTGATTGGAACTTTGTTGGCGAAACTTTTAGCATTTAGGTCATTTGGAACTTCGTTGGTAAAACTTTTAGCATTCAGGTTCATTGGAACTTTGTTGCCGAAACTGTTAGCATTTAGGTCAATTGGAACTTTGTTGGCAAACTGTTAGCATTTAGGTTGATTGGAACTTTGTTGGTGAAACTGTTAGCATTTAAGTCCCGTCTAACGTTGTTAACAAAACTGTTAGCATTTAGGTCATTTTTAACTCTGTTAACTAAACTGTTAGCATTTAGGTCCACTTTAACTCTCTTGTCAAAACTGTTAGCATTTAGGTCATTTTTAACACTGTTAACTAAACTGTTAGCATTTAGGTTAATTTGAACTTTCTTAGCTAAACCGTTAATATTTGGGTCCATTTTAACTGTTGGCTAAACTGTTAGCATTTAGGTCATTTGGAGCTTTTTTTGGCGAAACTGTTATCATTTAGGTTAATTGGAACGTTGTTGGCTAAACTGTTAGCATTTAGGTGAATTGGGACTTTCTTAGCTAAACTGTTAACATTTAGGTCCACTTTAACTCTGTCAACAAAACTGTTAGCATTTAGGTCATTTTAAACTCTGTTAACTAAACTGTTAGCATTTAGGTCAACTGGAACTTTGTTAGCTTAAGCTGTTAGCATTTAGGTCAATTTGAACTTTGTTAGCTAAACTGTTAATAGTTGGGTCCATTTTAACTGTTGGCTAAACTGTTAGCATGTAGGTCAATTGGAACTTGACTGGCGAAACTGTTAATTGTTGGGTCCATTTTAACTGTTGGCTAAACTGTTAGCATGTAGGTCAATTGGAACTTTGTTGGCGAAACTGTTAGCATTTAGGTTAATTGGAACTTTGTTGGCGAAACTGTTAGCATTTAGGTTAATTGGAACTTTGTTGGCGAAACTGTTAGCATTTAGGTTAATTGGAACTTTGTTGGCGAAACTGTTGGCATTTAGGTCAATTGGCACTTTCTTGGCGAAACTGTTAGCATTTAAGTCCACTTTAACGTTGTTAACAAAACTGTTGGCATGAAGGTAATTTTAACTCCGTTAACTAAACTGTTAGCATTTAGGTCCACTTTAACTCTCTCGTGAAAACTGTTAGCATTTAGGTCATTTTTAACTCTGTTAACTAAACTGTTAGCATTTAGGTTAATTTGAACTTTCTTAGCTTAACTTTTAATATTTGGGTACATTTTAACTGTTGGCTAAACTGTTAGCATTTAGGTCATTTGGAGCTTTTTTTGGCGAAACTGTTAGCATTTAGGTTAATTGGAACTTTGTTGGCTAAACTGTTGGCATTTAGGTCAATTGGCACTTTGTTGGCGAAACTGTTAGCATTTAAGTCCACTTTAACGTTGTTAACTAAACTGTTTGCATTTAGGTCATTTTTAACTCTGTTAACTAAACTCTTAGCATTTAGGTCCACTTTAACTCTCGTCAAAACTGTTAGCATTTAGGTCATTTTTAACCCTGTTAACTAAACTGTTAGCATTTAGGTCATTTTTAACTCTGTTAACAAATCTGTTAGCATTTAGGTCATTTTTAACTGTTAACTAAACTGTTAGCATTTAGGTCCACTTTAACTCTCTCGTCAAAACTGTTAGCATTTAGGTTAATTTGAACTTTCTTAGCTAAACTGTGAATATTTGGGTCCATATTAACTGTTGGCTAAACTGTTACCATTTAGGTCAATTGGAACTTTGTTGGTGGAATTGTTAGCATTTAGGTTAATTGGAACTTTGTTGGCGAAACTATTAGCATTTAGGTTAATTGGAACTTTGTTGGCAAACTTTTAGCATTTAGGTCAATTGGAACTTTGATGGCGAAACTGTTAGCATTTAGGTTAATTGGAACTTTCTTAGCTAAACTGTTAATAGTTGGGTCCATTTTAACTGTCGGTGAAACTGTTAGCATTTAGGTCAATTGGAACTTTGTTGGCGAAACTGTTAGCAGTTAGGTTAATTGGCACTTTCTTAGCTAAACTGTTAACATTTAGGTCCACTTTAACGTTGCTAACAAAAACTGTTAGCATTTAGGTCAACTGGAACTTTGATAGCTAAACTGTTTGCATTTGGATCAATTCTAACACGGTTAATCTGTTTGCAATTAGGTGAACTGGAACTTTCTTAGCTAAACTTTTAACATTCAGGTCCACGTTAACTATGTTAACAAAACTGTTAGCACTTAAGTCAATTTTAATTTTGGAAGCTAAACTGTTAGCATTTAGGTCAACTGGAACGTTGTCAGCTAAACTGTTAGCATTTAGGTCAGTTTTACTTTTGTCAGCAAAACGGTTAGCATTTGGATACATTTGAACTCTGTTAAACTGTTAGTAATTAGGTAACTTTTTTAACTTTGTTAGTTTTAAACTGTTAGCATTTAGGTTAATTTGTACTTTCTTATCTAAACTGTTAACATTCAGGTCCACTTTAACTCTGTTAACAAAACTGTTAGCATTTAAGTCAATTTTAATTTTGTAACCTAAACTGTTAGCATTTAGGTCATTTTTAACTCTGTTAACTAAACTGTTAGTATTTAGGTCAACTGGAACGTTGTTAGCTAAACTGTTAGCATTTAGCTCAGTTTTACTTTTGTTAGCAAAACGGTTCGCATTTGGATACATTTCAACTCTTTTAAACTGTTAGTAATTTGGTAACTTTTTCAACTTTGTTAGTTTTAAACTGTTAGCATTTAGGTCAATTTGAACTTTGTAGCTAAACTGTTAGTTGTTAGGTCAGTTTTAACTTTGTTATGTAAACTGTTAGCATTTGGATACATTTTACTTTTATTAGCAAAGTTGTTAGCATTTGTATCAATTTGAACTCTGTTAGCTAAACTGTTAGCATTTCGACCAATTTTAACTATGTTAAACTACTAGCAATTAGGTAAATTTTAACTTTGTTAGTTTTAAAGTGTTAGCATTTGGACCAATTTGAACTTTGTAAGTTTAACTGTTAGCATTTGAATCAATCTGAACTCTTGTTAGCTAAAGTTGAAGTCTGTTAGCTCCAACAGTTAGCATTTAAGGGTTGAAAGCTGTGGTGAAATGTTAATTCTAGCTTGTGTTGACGACCACAAACACCACTTTGTACCTTTTGTCCCTTCCCGCGTTCAGACAGAAAAGAAAGCTCCTCAAACAGCAGCCAGCGAACATCAAAGTGCATAAAAAACTGTTAGCTTCGAGGTGGCTAAGAATGTTAAGTTAAAGTACCAATGATTGTCACACAAACACACTAGGTGTGGTGAAATTTGTCTTCTGCATTTGACCCATCCACTCCCTGGGAAGTGAGGGGAGCAGTGAGCAGCAGCGGTGGCCACGCCCGGGAATCATTTTTTGGGTTATTTTACCCCCAAGTCCAACCCTTGAGGGTTGGTAATGAGTCCAGTTTTTATGGTCTTTGGTATGACTCGGCCGGGGTTTGAACTCACGACCTACCGTTCTCACGGAGGAAAACTCTAACCACTAGGCCACTGAGTAGGTAATGCGAGTCATCAATTCCGCCTTTAAAATAAAATCATCCAAAAAGCACCAACAATTTACGTGACCACCGTGTTACTCAAGTGTTTGCTATGTTGCTACTGTAAGAGCTAACACCGAGGAACTACTTTTAGCGATACGGCTCACAGCTGGGTAAGGCATACTTGCCAACATCGAGACCTCTGAATTCACTTTAATTCTGTTAACAAAACTGTTAGCATTTAGGGTCAATTTTAAATCTGCTAACTAAACTGTTAGCATTTCGGTCAACTGGAACTTTGTTAGCTAAACTGTTAGCATTTAGGTCAATTTTAAACTTGTTAGTAAAACTGTTAGTATTTCGGTCGATTTTAAATCTGTTAGCTAAACTCTTAGCAGTTGGATCAATTCTAACTCGGTTAAACTGTTAGCATTTAGGTCATTTGGATCTGTGTTAGTGAAACTGTTAGCTTTTAGGTAAATTGGAAGTTTTTGAGCTAAACTGTTAACGTTCAGGTCCACTTTAATTCTGTTAACAAAACTGTTAGCATTTAGTGTCAATTTTAACTATGCTAACTAAACTGTTAGCATTTTGGTCAATTTCAAACGTGTTATTTCAACTGTTAGTATTTCAGGCAATTTTAACCCTGTTAGCAATTGGATCAATTGTAACTCTGTTAAACTGTTAGCATTTACATCAATTGGATCTTTGTTTGTGAAACTGTTAGCATTTAGGTCAATTTGAACTTTCTTAGCTAAACTGTTAGCATTTAGGTCTATTTTAAACTTGTTAATTCAACTGTTAACATTCAGGTCCACTTTAATTATGTTCACAAAACTGTTAGCATTTAAGGTAAATTTTACCTATGCTAACTAAATTTTTAGCATATAGGTCAACTGGAACTTTGTTAGCTAAACTGTCAGCATTTGGGTTGATTTTAACTCTGCTAACCATACTGTTAGCATTTAGGTAAACTGGAACTTTGTTAGCTACACTGTTAGCATTTAGGTCAATTGGAACTTTCTTAGCTAAACTGTTAACATTCAGGTCCACTTTAATTATGTTAACAAAACTGTTAACATTTAGGTCAACTGGAACTTTCTTAGCTAAACTGTAAGCAGTTGGATCAATTCTAACTCAGTTAAACTGTTAGCATTTAGGTAAATTGGAACGTTGTTAGTGAACCTGTTAGCACTGAGGTCAACTTTAACTCTGTTAACAAAACTGTTAGCATTTAGGTCAATTTTAAGTTTTTTAGCTAAACTGTTAACTTTCAGGTCCACTTTAATTCTGTTAACATAACTGTTAGCATTTAGTGTCAATTTTAACTCTGCTAACTAATCTGTTAGCATTTAGGTCAACTGGAACTTTGTTAGCTAAACTGTTAGCATTTAGGCCAATTTCAAATTTGTTAAAATGGATGGATGGATGGTTCAACTGTTAGTATTTCGGTCAATTTTTACTGTTAACTAAACTGTTAGCATTTACATACATTTTAGCTCTGTTACACTTATTTCGGTGAATTTTAACTTTTGGTCAATTTTAACTCTATTAGCTAAACTGTTAGCAGTTAGATCAATTCTAACTTGGTTAAACTGTTAGCATTTAGAACTTTGTTAGTGAAACTTTTAGCATCGAGGTCCACATTAACTCTATTAACAAAACTGTTAGCATTTAGGTCTTTTTTTTAACTTTGGTAGCTAAATTTTTAGCATTTAGGTCCACTTTAATTCTGTTAACAAAACTTTTAGCATTTAGGGTCAATTTTAACTATGCTAACTAAACTGTTAGCATTTAGGTCAACTGGAACTTTGTTAGCTAAACCATTAGCATTTAGGTCAATTTTAAACTTGTTAAAGTGGATGGATGGATTGTTCAACTGTTAGTATTTCGGTCAATTTTAACTGTGTTAGCTAAACTGTTAGTAGTTAGATCAATTCTAACTTGGTTAAACTGTTAGCATTTAGAACTTTGTTAGTGAAACCTTTAGCATCGAGGTCCACTTGACCTCTGTTAACAAAACTGTTAGCATTTAGGTTTATTTTAACTTTGGTAGCTAAATTGTTAGCATTTAGGTCCACTTTAATTCTGTTAACAAAACTGTTAGCATTTAGGGTAGATTTTAACTATGCCAACTAAACTGTTAGCATCTAGGTCAAGTGGAACTTTGTTAGCTAAACTGTTGGCATTTATGTCAATTTTAAACTTGTTAAAATGGATGGATGGATGCATAGTTCAACTGTTAGTATGTCGGTCAATTTTAACTCTGTAGGCTAAACTGTAAGCAGTTGGATCAATTCTCACTCGGTTAAACTGTTAGCATTTAGGTCAATTGGAACTTTGTTAGTGAAACTGTTAGCACTGAGGTCCACTTTAACTCTGTTAACAAAACTGTTAGCATTTAGGTCAATTTTAACTTTGTTTGCTAAACTGTTAACTTTCAGGTCCACTTTAATTATGTTAACATAACAGTTAGCATTTAGTGTCAATTTTAACTCTGCTAACTAAACTGTTAGCATTTAGGTCAACTGGAACTTTGTTAGCTAAACTGTTTGCATTTAGGCCAATTTTAAACTTGTTAAAATGGATGGATGGATAGTTCAACTGTTAGTATTTCGGTCAATTTTAACGCTGTTAGCATTTACATACATTTTATTTCTGTAACACTTATTTTGGTGAATTTGAACTTTTGGTCAATTTTAACTCTATTAGCTAAACTGTTAGCAGTTAGATCAATTCTAACTTTGTTAAATTGTTAGCATTTAGATCCACTTTAAATCTGTTAACAAAACTGTTAGAATTTAGGGTCAATTTTAACTCTGTTAACTAAACTGTTAGCATTTAGATCAACTGAAACTTTGTTAGCTAAACTATTAGCATTTAGGTCAATTTTAAACTTGTTAAAATGGATGAATGGATGCATAGTTCAACTGTTAGTATGTCGGTAGAAACATTTAGGTCCCGTCTTAAAACTCATACTATAGACCCCCTTTTTTAGAACAGTAGATCTTCCGCTTCTCGTTTCTGCTCTGCCCCGCCCTCTCCAGTGTGTAGGGGTTATCAGGTGGTTTCAGATCAGTTTCTTCAAATATAATTTTGATGATTTACGTTTCATGAAAACCACAAATTGCAAATCTCAAGACGATTCGGGGTTTTCAGGAACTGTAAGGCGGTGTCGTCAACATTTTAGCAAATAAATGCTCGTCACCTTACTTCTATACTTAGTGTTTATGTACAACCTTAATGGAGTTTAGATGGAGTCCCATTACCGCTTTGTTTTGTACTATTTAGAACGCACATAAAAGAGATAAGGTGTGTTCTCGTCGGGGTAATGAACGATGAAATGGAAAGTTCAGTTCCCCTTTTAAGGACTGTGAGGGTAGAGCGTTAAGTTGAGGTTCAGGAGATACCAAAGGTACGCTAAGGCTGCCTTCCAGTGAAGGTTGGAGCTGGGAATGGCGTCCATCCATGAAAATTAAACAGGCAGGGTCCTTGAGGGTGCATGGGGAGTTTGCCCAACCAGTCTACATGTGCTTTGTGGACTTGGAGAAGGCATTGGACCATGTGGGGAGTGATCAGAGGGTAAGGGGTATCGGACTGTCTGATTGTGGCGGTCCTCTCTCCGTAAGATCAGCGTCGGAGCTAGGTCCGCATCGCCGGCAGTAAGTCGAAGCAGTTTACAGTGAGGGTTGGACTCGGCAAACCAGTCTACAAGTGCTTTGTGGACTTGGAGAAGGCATTGGACCGTGTCCCTCGGGAAGTCCTGTGGGGAGTGCTCAGAAAGTATGGGGTATCGGACTGTCTGATTGTGGCGGTCCTCTCCCCGTACGATCAGTGTCAGACCTTGATCCGCATCGCCGGCAGTAAGTCAGAACTGTTGCCAGTGAGGGTTGGACTCTACTAAACTAGTCTAAATGTGCTTTGTGGACTTCGAGAAGGCATTGGACCGTGTTCCTCGGGAAGTCCTGTGGGGAGTGCTCAGAAAGTATGGGGTATCGGACTGATTGTGGCAGTCCTCTCCCCGTATGACCAGCGTCAGAGCTTGGTCCGCATCGCCGGCAGTAAGTCAGAACTGTTGCCAGTGAGGGTTGGACTCTACTAAACCAGTCTAAATGTGCTTTGTGGACTTGGAGGAGGCATTGGACCGTGTCCCTCGGGAAGTCCTGTGGGGAGTGCTCAGAAAGTATGGGGTATCGGACTGTCTGATTGTGGCGCTCCTCTCCCCGTACGATCAGTGTCAGAGCTTGATCCGCATTGCCGGCAGTAAGTCAGAATTGTTGCCAATGAGGGTTGGACTCTGCCAAACCAGTCTACATGTGCTTTGTGGACTTGGAGAAGGCATTGGACCGTGTGCCTCGGGAAGTCCTGTGGGGAGTGCTAAGAAAGTATGGGGTATCGGACCTATTGTGGCAGTCCTCTCCCCGTATGACCAGCGTCAGAGCTTGGTCCGCATCGCCGGCAGTAAGTCAGAACTGTTGCCAGTGAGGGGTGGACTCTACTAAACCAGTCTAAATGTGTTTTGCGGACTTGGAGGAGGCATTGGACCGTGTCCCTCGGGAAGTCCTGTGGGGAGTGCTCAGAAAGTATGGGGTATCGGACTGTCTGATTGTGGCGGTCCTCTCCCCGTACGATCAGTGTCAGCTTGATCCGCATTGCCGGCAGTAAGTCAGAATTGTTGCCAATGAGGGTTGGACTCTGCCAAACCAGTCTACATGTGCTTTGTGGACTTGGAAAAGGCATTGGACCGTGTGCCTCGGGAAGTCCTGTGGGGAGTGCTCAGAAAGTATGGGGTATCGGACTGTCTGATTGTGGCGGTCCTCTCCCCGTACGATCAGTGTCAGAGCTTGATCTGCATCGCCGTCAGTAAGTCAGAACTGTTGCCAGTGAGGGTTGGACTCTGCCAAACCAGTCTACAAGTGCTTTGTGGACTTGTAGAAGGCATTGGACCGTGTCACTCGGGAAGTCCTGTGGGGAGTGCTCAGAAAGTATGGGGTATCGGACTGTCTGATTTTGGCGGTCCTCTCCCCGTACGATCAGCGTCAGAGCTTGGTCTGCATCGCCGGCAGTAAGTCGAAGCAGTTTCCAGTGAGGGCTGTACTCTGCCAAACCAGTCTACAAGTGCTTTGTGGACTTAGAAAAGGCATTGGACCGTGTCCCTCGGGAACTCCTGTGGGGAGTGCTCAGAAAGTATGGGGTATCGGACTGTCTGATTGTGGCGGTCCTCTCCCCCTACGATCAGCGTCGGAGCTTGGTTCGCATCGCCGGCAGTAAGTCAGAACTGTTGCCAGTGAGGGTTGGACTCTCCCAAACCAGTCTACATGTGCTTTGTGGACTTGGAGAAGGCATTGGACCATGTCCCTCGGGAAGTCCTGTGGGGAGTGCTCAGAAAGTATGGGGTATCGGACTGTCTGATTGTGGCGGTCCTCTCCCTGTACGATCAGTGTCAGAGCTTGATCCGCATCGCTTGCAGTAAGTCCGAACTGTTTCCAGTGAGGGTTGGACTCTGCCAAACCAGTCTACAAGTGCTTTGTGGACTTGGAGAGGGCATTGGACAGTGTACCCCGGGAAGTCCTGTGGGGAGTGCTCAGAGAGTATGGGGTATCGGACTGTCTGATTTTGGCGGTCCTCTCCCCGTACGATCAGCGTCAGAGCTTGGTCTGCATCACCGGCAGTAAGTCGAAGCAGTTTCCAGTGAGGGCTGTACTCTGCCAAACCAGTCTACAAGTGCTTTGTGGACTTAGAGAAGGCATTGGACCGTGTCCCTCGGGAAGTCCTGTGGGGAGTGCTAAGAAAAAATGGGGTATCGGACTGTCTGATTGTGGCGGTCCTCTCCCCGTACGATCAGTGTCAGAGCTTGATCTGCATCGCCGTCAGTAAGTCAGAACTGTTGCCAGTGAGGGTTGGACTCTGCCAAACCAGTCTACAAGTGCTTTGTGGACTTGGAGAAGGCATTGGACCGTGTCCCTCGGGAAGTCCTTGGGGAGTGCTCAGAAAGTATGGGGTTATCGGACTGTCTGATTGTGGCGGTCCTCTCCCTGTACGACCAGCATCAGATCTTGGTCCGCATCGCCGGCAGTGAGTTGGACCCGTTTCCAGTGAGGGTTGGACTACGCCAAGGCTGCCCCTTTGTCACCGACTCTGTTCAGAACTTTTATGAACAGAATTTGTAGGCGCAGTCAAGGCGTTGAGGGGATCCGGTTTGGTGGCTGCAGGATTAGGTGTCTGCTTTTTGCAGATGACGTGGTCCTGATGGCTTCATCCGGCCAGGATCTTCAGCTCTCACTGGATCGGTTCGCAGCCGAGTGTGAAGCAACTGGGATGGGAATCAGCTCCTCCAAGTCCGAGTCCATGGTTCTCCCCCGGAAAAGGGTGGAGTGCCATCTTTGGGTTGGGGAGGAGATCTTGCCCCAAGTGGAGGAGTTAAAATACCTCGGAGTCTTGTTCACGAGTGAGGGAAGAGTGGATGGTGAGGTCAACGGGCGGATAGGTGTGGCGTTTTCAGCTGTATCGACCAGTTGTGGTGAAGAAGGAGCTGAGCCGGAAGGCAAACCTCTCAATTTATCGGTCGATCTACGTTCCCATCCTATGGTCGTGAGCTTTGGGTTATGACCGAAAGGACGAGGTCACGGGTACGAGCGGCCGAAATTAGTTTCCTCCGCCGGGTGGCGGGGCTCTCCCTTAGAGATAGGGTGAGAGGCTCTGTCATCCGGGAAGTACTCAAAGTAAAGCCGCTGCTCCTCCACATGGAGAGGAGTCAGATGAGGTGGTTCGGGCATCTGGTCAGGATGCCACCCGAATGCCTCGCTTTGGTAGGTGTTTAGGGCACGTCCAACCGGTAGGAGGCCACGGGGAAGACCCAGGACACGTTGGGAAGACTATGTCTACCAGCTGGGCTGGGAACGCCTCGGGATCCCCCGGGAAGAGCTGGACGAAGTGGCTGGGGAGAGGGAAGTCTGGGCTTCCCTGCTTAGGGTGCTGCCCCCGCGACCCGACCTCGGATAAGCGGAAGAAGATGGACGGATGAATATAAACACCATGTGGGACCAACACAGCTGATGAAGAGGAAACAGACGTCAAGGCAGTGGAGACGACCGTAACGTTTCTGTCCAACAAAACATCGTAAGTGGCTGATTTGGTGCGACAAAAACTAATCAAAAGTGCTAATAATGGTTATTATTGTTTACATTCAGAGCAGCCATCCTTGAAGCCGACTCCGACCAGGAGGGGCGTTCCAGTTGAAACTTCCCACGAGTAACTCGGACGTTCCGACTTCCCAGTACGGGGTAAGTTTAAGTGTTGGGGTGTAAATGATGAGTTGGAGTGTTTGTGGATAGGGTTCAAGACTTTAGGCCCTTGGTCCTTTTGTGTTGGAAAATACACCCCGAGAAATTCGTGCGAGTCTCGCTACCTCGTCAAAGCTTCGCCGTTTGCCGACAGCGACAAATGTTTGTTTTTTTCCGTCTTTTAATTTTTTCTTTTGCCTGTCTTTATTCAGACATTTTCTGCCAAGTAAGCAAATGTTAGCGAATCCTCTTACGGTATTATTTTTGATACATGTCATTCCAACCAAGCTAACCCATTTGGTGTTACTGTAAAAAAGAAAAAAAAAAGCCTTATCACTGACGTGTGTACGCTTCTCTCGATATTTGGAAGGTCCGCGAGGTCACTTGGAAGTATCGGGCCTTAGCGTTTGAGGGTAGGTTCGGATTGTATAAACCCTGGAGGAAGATTCTGCTTCTAAAGTCAGGACCATAGCAAGGCGGTCGAGAAATGGTAACCAGAGTGGATTCCTGTCCAGTGTACAACGTGTCTCAAGCTACTCGCGCAAAAAAAAATATTACTGAGATTCAACGAAGAATCGATCCATCAACTGGAATTCTTCCGGTTTACCTTCTCGTCACTCCGTCAGTCATCCTTTTTAAAAGGGAACTGCACTTTTTTGGGGAATTTTGCCTAAAACATTATGAGAGACATAATTTTTTTCAATGAATTTTAAATATTAAATAAACATACATAAAAGTCTGCTAACAGAGCCGAAGAAATCTGATAAAAAGCGCCGACGATACTCCATTTACATTTTGTGACTTGAAGGTTAAGTTAAGTTAAAGTACCAATGATTGTCACACACACACTAGGTGTGGTGAAATTTGTCCTCTGCATTTTACCCATCCCCTTAATCACCCCCTGGGAGGTGAGGGGAGCAGTGAGCAGCAGCGGTGGCCGCGCCCGGGAATCATTTTTTGGTTATTTAACCCCCAATTCCAACCCTTGATGCTGAGTGCCAAGCAGGTCCCGTTTTTATAGTCTTTGGGATGACTCAGCCGGGGTTTGAACTCTCGACCTACCGATCTCAGGGCGAACACTCTCACCCATAGTTCCCCAATCTTTTCGACTTGGGGGCCGCATTGGGTTAAAAAATTCCGCCCGGGGGCCGGGCTGTATACGCACATACATAGGAAAAAACATAGAGGTTATTTCATCCCTACAAGCCTGTTTTGCAGGTTTCCCTGCTCTTCAGGGGATTATATATATATTGTAAAATCCCCTGGAGAGCAGAGAAACCTGTAAAACAGGCTTGTAGGGATGAAATAGCCTCTATGTTTTTTTTCCTGCAAGCCTGTTTCACAGGTTTCCTTTCTCTTCAGGGGATTTTATTCTATTGTATATATTATAAAATCTCCTGAAGAGCAGGGAAACCTGGGAAACAGGCTTGTAGGGATGAAATAGCCTCTGTGTTTTTCCTGACCTAACGTATATTCCGCTCTACCCCGGTATTGAGCACTGTATAACGGATAAACCAAATAAGCCTCAACTACATATACATATAGTTGAGGTTTATTTAGATTAGATTAGATAGTACTTTATTTATTCCGTCAGGAATTTGGTTTATATATTGGCCCTGCGATGAGTTGGAATCTTGTCCAGGGTGTACAAGCCTTCCGCTACAGTTTTTTTGACACTGATTTGTCTGAGCGACTAGGAGACACCAAGAGTAACAAGCGGTAGAAAATGGATTAGAACAGACAGATTAAAAAAAAAATGTTTTACTTGGGACTGCCCGCGGGCCGGATTTTGGACGCCTGTGGGCCGGATCTGGCCCGCGGGCCGTAGTCTGGGGACCCTTGCTCCAACCACTAGGTCACTGACATTAACCAAGTATTAGTGATATTGTTTCTATAAACGCTAACACACACCATTTATAACGGCGCCGCGATCACGAAACGTGTGTCCCGATGTTTACGTCATCGAGTGGTCTGCTGTTTCCTCGCTTCCCTGCTGCCTGTAGGTTTATTCTAGAGCTTTACTCAGGCCTCACACTTTAGACAGTAGATGGCTTAGAATATAATCCGATAATTTTGAACTGGCGAGTACGACACAAAAACACCCCGTTTCTTCGTGAAAATTATGAGTAATTTTTTCATCTAAAAGGGAATATATCAACATCCTAGCAGTCGGCATCCTAATGAAAGCAGACCTTGTACAGTAGGGGATGTTTTATTATATTTATTGGCTCCTGTAATGTCTGCAGTGAGCAGGAATCAGTGAGGAAGAATTTAAAAAAAGCAATCTAATGAGTTTTTAAGATTATTGCTCCAAATATGTAAATATTAATTTAGCTGTTACATTACATAAAGTATATAAAACCTCAATGGAGGTGTTTGGATGTTTTTTTTAAGGGCTTTATAGTCAGAATTTATATGGTCTATTGTAAGCGGACTTTTGATAAAATGTATTTAATGGAGATGTCCGATAATGGCTTTTTTTTGTTGCCGATATTCCCATATTGTCCAACTCTTAATTACCGATTCCGATATCAACCGATACCGATATATAAAGTTGTGTAATTAACACATTATCATGCCTAATTTTGTCGCGATGCCCCGCTGGATGCATTAAACAATGTAACACGGTTTTCCAAAGCAAATCAACTCAAGTTTTGGGGAAAAAAAATGCCATAATTTTTATTGAAGTCACAAAGTGCATTATTTTTTTCATACATGCCTCAAAACAGCAGCTCGGAGTTCGGCTCATGCTGTCCCTAAGAGAGCATGAGGAGGTTGGGGTCGGTGGGGTTTTGTATATTGTTGTGTCCCGAAAGAGTTAGTGTTGCAAGGGGTTCTGGATATTTGTTCGGTTGTGTTTATGTTGTGTTACGGTGCGAATGTTCTCCCGAAATGTGTTTGTCATTCTTGTTTGGTGTGGGTATATTGTAGCGTCCTGTAAGAGTTAGTGCTGCAAGGGGTTCTGGATATTTGTTTGGTTGTGTTTATGTTATGTTACGGTGCGAATGTTCTCCCGAAATGTGTTTGTCATTCTTGTTTGTTGTGGGTATATTGTAGCGTCCTGGAAGAATTAGTGTTGCGAGGGGATCTGGATATTTTTTCGGTTGTGTTATGGTAAGGATGTTCTCTCGAACTGTGTTTGTCATTCTTGTTTGGTGTGGGTATATTGTAGCGAAACGGAAGAGTTAGTGTTGCAAGGGGTTCTGGATATTTGTTCGGTTGTATTTATGTTGTGTTACGGTGCGAATGTTCTCCCGAAATGTGTTTGTCATTCTTGTTTGGTGTGGGTATATTGTAACATCCTGGAAGAGTTAGTGCTGCAAGGATTCTGGATATTTGTTCGGTTGTGTTTGTTGTGTTACGGTGCGAATATTCTCCCGAAATATGTTTGTCATTCTTTTTTGGTGTGGGTATATTGTAGGGTCCCTAGGGAGTTAGTGCTGCAAGGAGTTCTGGATATTTGTTCGGTTGTGTTTATGTTGTGTTATGTTGCGAATGTTCTCCCGAATTGTGTTTGTCATTCTTTTTTGGTGTGGGTATATTGTAGTGTCCCTAAGGAGTTAGTGTTGCAAGGGGTTCTGGATATTTGTTCGGTTGTGTTTATGTTGTGTCATGGTAAGGATGTTCTCCCGAAATTTGTTTGTCATTTTTGTATGGTGTGGGTATATTGTAGCGTCCCGGAAGAGTTAGTGTTGCAAGGGGTTCTGGATATTTGTTCGGTTGTATTTATGTTGTGTTACGGTGCGAATGTTCTCCCGAAATGTGTTTGTCATTCTTGTTTGGTGTGGTTATATTGTAGCATCCTGGAAGAGTTAGTGCTGCAAGGATTCTGGATATTTGTTCGGTTGTGTTTGTTGTGTTACAGTGCGAATATTCTCCCGAAATATGTTTGTAATTTTTTTTTGGTGTGGGTATATTGTAGCGTCCCTAAGGAGTTAGTGCTGCAAGGGGTTCTGGATATCTGTTCGGTTGTGTTTATGTTGTGTTCTCCCGAAATGTGTTCGTCATTCTTGTTTGGTGTGGGTATATTGTAGCGTCCCGGAAGAGATACTGCTGCAAGGGTTTCTGGATATTTGTTCGGTTGTGTTACGGTGCGGATGTTCTCCCGAAATGTGTTTGTCATTCTTGTTTGGTGTGGGTATATTGTAGCGTCCCGGAAGAGTTAGTGTTGCAAGGGGTTCTGGATATTTGTTCGGTTGTATTTATGTTGTGTTACGGTGCGAATGTTCTCCCGAAATGTGTTTGTCATTCTTGTTTGGTGTGGGTATATTGTAGCGTCCCGGAAGAGTTAGTGCTGCAAGGGATTCTGGATATTTGTTTGGTTGTGTTACGGTGCGGTTGTTCACCCGAAATGTGTTTGTCATTCTTGTTTGGTGTGGGTATATTGTAGCGTCCCGGAAGAGTTAGTGTTGCAAGGGGTTCTGGATATTTGTTAGGTTGGGTTTATGTTGTGTTACGGTGCGAATGTTCTCCCGAAATGTGTTTGTCATTCTTGTTTGGTGTGGATATATTGTAGCGTCCTGGAAGAGTTAGTGTTGCAAGGGGTTCTGGATATTTGTTCAGTTGTGTTTATGTTGTGTCATGGTAAGGATGTTCTCCCGAAATGTGTATGTCATTCTTGTTTGGTGTGGGTATATTGTAGCATCCCGGAAGAGTTAGTACTGCAAGGGGTTCTGGATATTTGTTCGGTTGTGTTTATGTTGTGTTATGGTAAGGATGTTCTCCCGAAATGTGTTTGTCATTCTTGTTTGGTGTGGGTATATTGTAGCGTCCCGGAAGAGTTAGTGTTGCAAGGGGTTCTGGATATTTGTTCGGTTGTGTGTATGTTGTCTTACGGTGTGAATGTTCTCCCGAAATATGTTTGTCATTTTTGTTTGGTGTGGGTATATTGTAGTATCCCGGAAGAGTTAGTGTAGCAAGGGGTTCTGGATATTTGTTCAGTTGTGTTTATGTTGTGTTATGGTAAGGATGTTCTCCCGAAATGTGTTTGTCATTCTTGTTTGGTGTGGATATATTGTAGCGTCCCGGAAGAGTTAGTGTTGCAAGGGGTTCTGGATATTTGTTGAGTTGTGTTTATGTTGTGTTATGGTAAGGATGTTCTCCCGAAGTGTGTTCGTCATTCTTGATTGGTGCGGGTATATTGTAACGTCCCGGAAGAGTTAGTGCTGCAAGGGTTTCTGGATATTTGTTCGGTTGTGTTTATGTTGTTTTACGGTGCGAATGTTCTCCCGAAATGTGTTTGTCACTCTTGTTTGGTGTGGGTATATTTTAGCGTCCCGGAAGATTTAGTGTTGCAAGGGGTTCTGGATATTTGTTCGGTTGTGTTTATGTTGTGTTAAGGTGCGGATTTTCTCCCGAAATGTGTTTGTTATTCTTGTTTGGTGTGGGTATATTGTAGCGTCCTGGAAGAGTTAGTGCTGCAAGGGTTTCTGGATATTTGTTCGGTTGTGTTACGGTGCGGATGTTCTCCCGAAATGTGTTTGTCATTCTTGTTTGGTGTGGGTTCACAGTGTGGCGCATATGTGTATCAGTGTTAAAGTTGTTTATACAGCCACCCTGTATAGCTGTTGACCAAGTATGTATTGCATTCGCTTGTGTGTGTGTGATTATCATATGCCTTTAATGTTTATTGGTGCTCTGTACTTCTCCCTACGTCCGTGTACCACTCCGTACGGTGGTGTTTTTAAAAATTCATACATTTTAACTATTAAAACCGGTACCGATAATTTCCGATATCACATTTTAAAGCAATTATCGGCTGAAATTATCGGACGTCTCTGGTATTTAATATATAGAATATATATTTTTTTAAATCAATCGCTCGTCACGTATCTCAGGATTGTGAAGGATAGGCAAAATTCCCAAAAAAGTGCAGTTCCACTTTAAGAAGAAAAACTCCTAAAAACAGGTCTGCTCGTATATTTGAAAATATCAAATATAAGTATATATATGTGTGTGTGTGTATAGTCTAGACGCAGAAAGGAAATGCATACATCTATATTCAATATAGCATCATCACATAGATCTCATGTACTTCCATAATAACTTTGTACAAGCTCTATTCTTTACACATCCACAGTGTATACAATTGTGCCTTCCCCCCCACTCCACTCTTTGCAAGGAACGTCCCAGCTTTAAGGCCTTTCATGTACCAACAGCTGTCACAAAGTGCACCACATGGGGGAGGGGAGGGGGAACTATAAATCTCTGGATTTGTAGTTCCTATTTGGTTGTCTATAAACATCAACTTGAAGAAGGAGCACTGGTTCTCCGGGTGTGGGTATGTAGTGGTCGATCCCAGGCGGCTCCAGCCGCCGTCACAGCGTCAGCATACGTCCCATGAAAACTGGATATTTCCTATGTACAAGCTCCGCCCCGCATCCTCGCTGTCCTCGCCGTAAGAAGTGAGTTTTTGTTTTTTCTAGCAGTTGCTGCTGTTCCGGAACTCTCCGTTCTCGGTGATCTGCAGTTTGCTGGGGTTGGTGGGAGAGATGCCGTTGCGCGACTGCGTGCTGTAGCGCTCTTTCAGCTGGGTCAGGGCGCTCATCAGGCGGGCGTTGGCAGCGTCCAGCGAGGCGATGCGCTTCTCCTGCGCACAAACACACGTAAGACCGAACACTTTTGTAGTCGCACAGTCATCACGGCACACTTCATAGCAGCATATTTCACATGTGCATGGTTACTTTTTTTATTACATTTATCTCCTTTTCTCTTGTGTTGTGGCCATCGGTAAAGATACTCATTTTGATAGGATACTCACCCTTGTGTTGTGTTTCGGGTCTGTGGGACCCGTTTTCATTTTTTATTTAAAGAAAAAAGATTCAATTAACTTTTCAAACTAAGACTCACTGACTTTGGCTCAGAACATATATCAGAATACATATTTAATGACCACATACACCATACACGCCCCCCTACACATTTGTATTACATATAAGATGTCCGGGTGCCGGGGCTAATAGAATCGTGGAAATTGATTTTATATATATATATATATATATATATATATATATATATATATATATATATATATATATATATATATATATATATATATGTGCATATTCATATATGCATATATATATATACATATATGAATATATATATGCATATGTATGTATATATATATATGCATTTATATATATGTATATATATACATATGCATATGTATATATATATGCATATATATATGCATATATATAGATGCGTATATATACATGTATACATATCTATAGATATACATCGATAGATACATCTATATATACTATATCTAAAGATATATATATGTATCTATATCTATAGATACATATATCTATCCATATATATATATCTGTATATTCATATACATATCTATACATACACATATCGATATATATATATCTATCTAGATATACATCTATCTAAATATATATTTGTCTATATATAGATATATCAAGATCTGTATATATAGCTATACATATATATATCTTTATATGTATATATATATATATATCTATGTAAATATCTGTATATATTTATATATATTATACATATACGTAAATATATATATGTATATACTTATATAATAAGAGATATATATCTATAGATATCTATGGATATAGATTTACATATATCTATATCTTTAGAGATATATCTATAGGTAGATATATATCTATAGATATATATCTATATTTATATCTATAGATATAGATATATTTCTATAGATATATTTTTATCTATAAATATACATCTATATAAAGATGTATATCTATAGAAGGATATATCTATAGATATACATCTATCTATAGATATACATCTATCGAGATATATATCTATCTATAGATGTATATCTATAGATAGATATATCTGTAGATATATCTATCTATGTATGTATATATATGTATATTTATATCTCTCTCTCTATATATATTTATATCTATAGATATATCCATCTATCCATAAATATACATCTATATATAGATTTATATCTATAGATATAGATCCATAGAGATATATATCTATCTATATATCTATTGATATATACATCCATAGATATATATCAATGTAAGTATGTATGTATATATATATATCTATATATATATATATATATGTAAGTATGTATACATCTATATATACATATATGCATATATATAGATGTATATCTATAGATCTATAGATATACATCAATAGAAATATATATCTATAGATACATCTATATCCATCTATCTATCTATCTATCTATATGTATATATATATATCTACAGATAGATATGTCTAAATATATCTATCCATATTGATATATATCTATAGATACTATAGATAGATATATTTCTATAGATTCATATCTATAGAAATATAGATATGAATATGATATACAAACATAGATACAAATATCTATGTTTGTATATCTAAAGATAGATATATGTATAGATATCCATCCAGCCATCCATTTACTACCGCTTATTCCCTTTTGGGAATAAGCGGTAGTATATATACATGTATATATACATGTATATATATATATATATATATATATGTATATATATATATATATATATATATATATATATATATATACATGTATATATACATGTATATATATATATATATACATGTATATATACATGTATATATACATATATATATGTATACATGTATATATACATGTATATATACATATATATATGTATACATGTATATATACATGTACATATACATATATATGTATGTATATATATATATATATATATATATGTATATATATATGCATATATATGTATGTATATATATATATGTATGTATATATATGTATATATATATGTATATATATGTATGTATATATATATATGTATGTATATATATGTATGTATATATATATGTATATGCATATATATATATGTATATATATAAAAATGAAATATATATGTATATATATGTACATATATATATATATATATGTATATCTATATGTATATATATATGTGTATATATATATGTATATCTATATGTATATATATATATATCTATATGTATGTATATATATATCTATATGTATATATATCTATATGTATGTATATATATATGTATATCTATATGTATATATATATCTGTATATATGTATATATATGTGTATAGATATATATATATGTATATATATCTATATCTATATAAATATGTATACAACTATATATATATCTATACATACATATATATATATGTATATATATACATAAATATATATATATATATATACATATATATATGTATATATATATATACATAAATAAATATATATATATATATGTGTATATATATACATATATATCTATATGTATATATATATATATATATCTATATGTATGTATATATATACATATATATATATGTATATATACATATATATATATATCTGTATATACAAATCTATATATATATATATTTGTATATATCATATACATATCTATATATATCTAGATAAATATATATGTACATATATAGATATACATATATCTAGATATATATAAATATATCTAGATCTATATATAAAGATCTATATATATATATATACATATAAATATATTTGTATATATATATATATATATATATATGTAAATATATCTCTATATATTATATATATACGTAAATATGTTTGTAAATATTTGTATGTATATACTTATACATAAATATAATGAGATATATATCTATAGATATCTATGGATATAGATTTAGATATCTATAGATATATCTATATTTATAGAGATATATCTATAGGTAGATATATATGTATAGCTATATATATATTTATATCTATAGATATAGATATATTTCTATAGATATATATCTATCTATAAATATACATCTGTATATAGATGTATATCTATAGATAAATATATCTATATATGCATGTATGTATATATATATATTTATTTATATAAAGATATATATATATATATATACATATATATATAGATCTATATATATTTTTATATATAGAGAGATATATCTATAGTTGTATATATTCTTATATCTATAGATATAGATATATTTTTATAGATTTATATCTATAGATATATATCTATCCATAAATCCATCCATCCATCCATTTCTACCGCTTATTCCCTTTCGGGGCCGCGAGGGGCGCTGGCGCCTAGCTCAGCTACAATCGGGCGGAAGGCGGGGTACACCCTGGACAAGTCGCCACCTCATCGCAGGGCCAACACAGATAGACAGACAACATTCACACTGACATTCACACACTAAGGCCAATTTAGTGTTGCCAATCAACCTATCCCCAGGTGCATGTCTTTACATCAATATATAGATGTATATCTATAGATAGATACATCTATATTTATCTATCTATCTATAGATATACATCTATAGAGATTTCTATCTATCTATAGATCTGTATCCATAGATAGATATATCTATAGATATATCTTTATCTATGTATGTATATATATACTGTATATATAAAGATATATATTTATATCCATATATAGATCTATATATATATATATATATATATATATATATATATATATATATATACACACATCTATATCCCTGTTTAAATATGTATATCTTTATAGATATATATATATATATATCTATATGTAGATATATATATATATATATTATATATATATATATATATATATATATATATATATATATATATATATATATATATGAGATAGAGACAAATGTGCGAGAGAAAGAGAGCAGACATTGTTTGCTCATCACTAACCTTTCTCTTCACTGCAGGCTTTGAATATATTAGTATGTAGCCGACGCACGGAGAATCATGTTATTTCCGCAATGTGTCGTTCCGCTTTTCCTCCCTACAGGATAGCGAGCGCAAAAACGTGTTATCCGGCATGATATAGAAATATATGTAGTGTTCATCGTGTGAGGCAATGCAAAATTAAACAAAAAAAACTAAACGGTTTGAATTGGTCCAGGTTATCGGGGGACTGTTATTACTGACGGACAGGTGTCGCGGTGTGACTGCAGCCAGGCACGTAAGAAAACCCTGGTCTCCATGGCAACGTCTCTGTTGCTTTCACTCATTCGCCGCTTTTCCACCAATGCAGGGGTAAGCAACCCAGAATGTTGAAAGAGCCATTTTGGACCCAAGTAACAAAACTTGTCTCTGTTTGGAGCCATTCATTAATAATAAATAAATACATTTTCTCTCATCTACTCCGTTTTCAGTCCGTCTTTACGGGCGTGCGACCAACTGACCTGTGCGTCGATGATGTTCTGCTTGGAGTCTACCACCGCCTGCATGTCCGAGTGGTCTTTCTTCAGCTCCTCCTCCACCGACATCAACCTGTTCAAAACGTGCGGCGTGAGAAGAGCGCAAGAGGCCGCCGCCGCTTGCCTGACGCTTCTTCACCTGCTGATGATCCCCTTCATCTGGAGGTCCTTGTCGTCTTGCTGCCGGCGCAGCCGCTCCTCCGACTCCTCCAGCCGGGCCTGGTACTCCATCAGCACCTTCTGGGCCTGCTCGTCCTGACCTTTGAGGCGGGCCTCGTACTCCTCCAGCTTCTGCACCGACGCCCGCAGCTTCTCCTGCAGCACAGCGATCTCCTGCTGGTACTGGAGCGCACACAGAACGTCGCCATCAAGACTCATCATTCAGGTTGTTCTGGGACCCAGTAAAAATGTCACTGAAAAAGCTCCCCTGGACTTTTACAGTCCAGGACAGGGGAGTCCACATTCTAAAGACCAAATGAAAACGTTTCGGATTAGAACATTACGCAAAAAAAATAGAATATGCAAGTGTAGGAGAAATTGTGTGTGAATGCTGAAAAGTGCAAGCAAAACTTAAATACTAATGTTAGCATGAGTGCGTCAAGTGCCAAGTCATATATTAGCTTGATCAGTTAGCATGTATCAAGTATCAGGGTGTTCAGCTGTAATATTGGCGGAAAGAGTTAGCATGTTATACACCGTTGACATTTTAGCATGCAAACAGTTAGCATGTATCAAGTACCAAGTTGTATGACTGTGGTATTAGGTTGTAAAGTTGGCTAGAATAAGTTAAAATGCTACTGCTAGTATGCTAATATTAGCATGTTAACAGTTAGCATATATCAAGTACCAAGTTGTATGACTGTGTGCTGTTCATCTAAAATTGGCAAAAAATAATTAAAATGCTAATGTTAGCATGCTAACAGTTAGCATGTATCAAGTACCAAGTTATATGACTGAGTTGTTTGTCTGTAAAATTGGCTAAAAAAAGTTCAAATGTTAATATTAGTATGCTAGAATGCTAACATTAGCATGCAAACAGTTAGCATGTATCAAGTAGCAAGTTGTAAGACTTTGGTGTTCGGCTGTAAAGTTGGCTAAAATAAGTAAAAATGCTAATGTTAGTGTGCTAACATTAGCATGCTAACAGTAAACGTGCATCAAATACCAAGTTGTATGACTGTGTGGTCTTCGGCTGTAAAGTTGGCTAAACAAGTTGAAATGTTAATGTTAGTATGCTAGAATGCTAACATTAGCATGCTTACAGTTAGCATATATCAAGTACTAAGTTACATGACTTGTTAGTCTGTAAAATTGGCAAAAAAAAAAAAAAAGAATTTTAAATGCTAATGTTAGCATGTATCAAGTATCAAGTTATATGACTAAGTTGTTCTTCTGTAAAATGCGAATGTTAGCATGATAAGTTAGCATGTATCAAGTACCAAGTTATATGACTGAGTTGTTTGTCTGTAAAATTAGCTAAAAAAAAGGTTTAAATGCTAATTTTAGCATGCAAACAGTTAGCATGTATCAAGTACCAAGTTATATGACTTGTTCGTCTATAGAATTGTCTAAAAAAAATGTAAAATGCTAATGTTGGCATGTATCAAGTACCAGGGTGTTCAGATGTAATATTGGTGGAAAGAGTTATCATGTTATACACCGTCGACATTTTAGCATGCTAAAAGTTAGCATGTATCGAGTACCAAGTTGTATGACTGTGTGGTGTTCTGCTGTAAAATTGGCAAAAAAAAGTTCAAATGCTAATGTTAAATATGCTAGAAAGCTAAAAAAATAGCATGCTAACAGTTAGCATGTAGAAAATACAAAGTTATATTACTTGTTCATCTAAAATTGGCAAAAAAAAATTAAATGCTAATGTTAGCATGCTAACAGTTAGCATGTATCAAGTACCAAGTTATATGACTGAGTTTGTCTGTAAAATTAGCTAAAAAAAAAAAGGTTTAAATGCTAATGTTAGCATGCATCAAGTACCAAGTTATATGACTGAGTTGTTTGTAAAATTAGCTAAAAAAAAAAGGTTTTAATGCTAATGTTAGCATGCTAACTGTAAGCATGTATCGAGTACCAAGTTGTATGACTGTGTGGTGTTCGGCTGTAAAATTGGCAAAAAAAAAGTTCAAATGCTAATGTTTGTATGCTAGAAAGCAAAAAAATAGCATGCTAACAGTTAACATGTAGAAAATACAGTTATATTACTTGTTCATCTAAAATTGGCAAAAAAAAAATTAAATGCTAACGTTAGCATGCTAACAGTTAGCAAGTACCAAGTTATATGACTGAGTTGACTCTAAAATTAGCTAAAAAAAAAAAAAAGGTTTAAATGCTAATGTTAGCATGCAAACAGTTAGCATGTATCTAGTACCAAGTTATATGACTTGTTCGTCCGTAGCAGGGGTAGGGAACCTATGGCTCTAGAGCCAGATGTGGCTCTTTTGATGACTGCATCTGGATCTCAGATGAATCCTAGCTGACATTGCTTAACGCGATAATTATGAATAATTTTGCTGGTAATCACAGTGCTAAAAATAACGTACAAAATATAAAACATTCTCATGCATTTAAATCCATCCATCCGTTTTTCTACCGCACCTGTTCAAGAAGTTGCATTAATGGTAAGAAGTATTTTATGTCACGAGGGGGGGGGGGGGTTGCAGCTTGCTGCGGGGTCGTTCTCCCAAGAAGGCAGACGGACTACTCGGGACATGGCATTTAGGTAAAAACATGATTTAATTTTAACTAAAAAAATATACAAACAAAAATCGCTCACAGCGGAAGCACAACTAGGGCTAAGGAACAGAGCTAACGCATAAACAGACTAAGAACATAAATCAAACAAAACTTACTTGGCATGGCATGAAGCACAAAACTATGGCAAGGCATGAAACAAGTCAGCACAGGGCGACTGACTGGCAAAGACAAGCTTAAATACTGCCTCTGATTAGTGCTCGGGAAGCAGGTGAGCAGGCATTTTGTCCACCAGAACCGGGTGGACAAAATGAGTAACCAAGGAAACCAGACAAGGGAGTGGAAAAAAACAGGAACTTAAACAGCACATGGCCAAACAAAAACATCATCAACAGACATGACATTTTATTTATTATTGGTTACCTTCAGAATAACAATGTTATTAAAAAGAATAAGAGACTTATTATACTCTAAAAATGTTGGTCTTACTTAAAAATGCACGCATTTAGTTGTATTCAGTGTTAAAAAATACGATATGGCTCTCAAGGAAATACATTTTGAAATATTTGGCTTTCATGGCTCTCTCAGCCAAAAAGGTTCCCGACCCCTGGTCTGTAGAATTGTCTAAAAAAAAGTTAAAATGCTAATGATGGCATTTATCAAGTACCAGAGTGTTCAGATGTAATATTGGTGGAAAGAGTTATGTTATACACCGTCGACATTTTAGCATGCTAACAGTTAGCATGTATCGAGTACCAAGTTGTATGACTCTGTGGTGTTCTGCTGTAAAATTGGCAAAAAAAGTTTGAATGCTAGCAGTTAACATGTATCAAGTACCAAGTTATATGACTGAGTTGTTTGTCTGTAAAATTAGCTATAAAAAAGGTTTAAATGCTAATGTTAGCATGCAAACAGTTAGCATGTCTCAAGTACCAAGTTATATGACTTGTTCGTCTATAGAATTTTCAAAAAAAAAGTTAAAATGCTAATGTTGGCGTGTATCAAGTACCAGGGTGTTCAGCTGGTGGAATATTGGTGGAAAGAGTTGTTATACACCGTTAACATTTTAGCATGCTAACAGTTAGCATGTATCAAGTACCAAGTTGTATGACTGTGTGGTGTTCGGCTGTAAAATTGGCTAAAAAAAAGTTCAAATGCTAATGTTAGTATGCTAGAATGCTAACATTAGCATCCAAACAGTTAGCATGTATCAAGTAGCAAGTTGTAAGACTTTGG
Organism: Nerophis ophidion; assembly: GCF_033978795.1. Classification (NCBI taxonomy): domain Eukaryota; kingdom Metazoa; phylum Chordata; class Actinopteri; order Syngnathiformes; family Syngnathidae; genus Nerophis; species Nerophis ophidion. Next base: position 22,409,089 of record NC_084618.1, on the reverse strand, counting down.
TGTTCAGCTGTAAAGTTGGCTAAAATAAGTAAAAATGCCAATGCTAGTATGCTAACATTAGCATGTATCAAGTATCAAGTTATATGACTAAGTTCTTCTGTAAAATGCAAATGTTAGCATGTATCAAGTACCAAGTTATATGACTGAGTTCTTCTGTAAAATTGGCTAAAATAAGTTAAAATGCTAATTTTAGCATTATAACAGTTAGCAAGCATCAAGTACAAAGTTATGAGTTTGAGTTAGTTGTTTGTAAAATTAGCTAAAAAAAGTTAAAATGCGAACAGTTAGCATGTATCAAGTACCAAGTTATATGACTAAGTTGTTCTTCTGTAAAATTGGCAAAAAAAAAGTTAGAATGCTAATGTTAGCATGATAACAGTTGGCATGTAGAAAATACCAAGTTATATTACTTGTTCGTCTGTGAAATTGTCTAAAAAAAAGTTAAAATGGTAATGTTGGCTCGTAAAAAAGTACCAAGATATATGACTTGTTCGTCTGTAAAATTGGCTTAAAAAAAGTTTAAAGGTTAATGTTAGCATGTAGCAAGTACCAAGTTATATTACTTGTTTGTCTGTAAAATTGGCTAAAAAAAAGTTAAAATGTTGATGTTGGCTCGAATCAAGTACCAAGTTATAAGACTTATGTCAGTATGCTAGAATGTTAACATTAGCATGCAAACATGTTAGCATTTATCAAGTACCATGTTGTATAACTAAGGCGTTCAGCTGCAAAATTGGCAAAATAAACTAGCATGTAACAATGCTACCGTTATCATTTATCACATACCGAGTTATATTACGCTGAGGTGTTCAGCTGCAAAATTGTCTTTAGAAGTTAGCATGCTAATGTCAGTAATGCTAGTGAGGCTGAGCCAATCAGTGGCCACGATACTGGACAGCAGGATGTGACTGAAGAATTAAATCCCTCAGAAATGACAAGGAAACAACTTTAAGATCATCGACATGAATATTTGCTGACAACACACTTTTGCAGCTTAGAAAGAGCAAAGTGTTTCTGCACACGTTCATGTCCTCCATCATCCAATCATCTTCACTTGTCACCTGCCCACTGGGACACGCCTCCTTTAGGCTCCGCCCCCTAAAAACTACTGTTTACCTGCTGATGTGCACCACCTTACATCAATACATTAATCAGGGGAGGCTGGAGGAGGACTACAGGTCTCTAATGGACTGAAGACAGACTAAGGGGGGACTAATGAGAGACTAAAAGGCGACCAATGGACTAGAGGGGAACTAAAGATAGACTTAAAAAAGAGGACCAATGGACTAAAGGACTGAAAAGTGACTAAGGGGGACTAATGGACTAAAAAGGGATTAAGGGGGGGCTAATGGACTAAAGGAGACAAAAAGGGAACGGGGAGACTAATGGACTAAAGGGGACTAAAGGACTGAAAAGTGACTAAGGGGGACTAATGAACTAAAAGAAGACTAAGGGGTACTAATGGACTAAAAGGGGGACTAATGGACTAAAAAGGGAACAGGGGGACCAAAGGACTAAAAGGGGACTAATGGACTGAAAAGTGACTAAGGGGGACTAATGGACTAAAAAGGGATTAAGGGGGGGCTAATGGACTAAAGAGAGACTAAAAGGGAACTGTGGGCCAAATGGACTAAAAGGGAGACTAATGGACTAAAGGACTGAAACGTGACTAAGGGGGACTAATGGATTAAAAGGGGGACTAATGGACTAAAGGACTGAAAAGTGACTAAGGGGGACTAATGGACAAAAAGGGGACTGGGGGGGGGGGCTAATGGACTTAAGAGAGACTAAAAGGGGACCAATGGACTAAAAGGAGATGGGGGGACTAATGGACTAAGATGTGACTAAGGGGAGACTAATGGACTAAAGGCGACTAAAGTACTGAAAAGTGACTAAGGGGGACTAATGAACTAAAAGAAGACTAAGGGGTACTAATGGACTAAAAGGGGGACTAATGGACAAAAGGGAGACTAAAAAGGGACCAATGGACTACAAAGGGAACAGGGGGACCAAAGGACTAAAAGGGGACTAATGGACTGAAAAGTGACTAAGGGGGACTAATGGACTAAAAAGGGATTAAGGGGGGCTAATGGACTAAAGAGAGACTAAAAGGGAACGGGGGGCCAAATGGACTAAAAGGGAACTAAGGGGAGACTAATGGACTATCCATCCATCCATCCATCCATCATCTTCCGCTTATCCGAGGTCGGGTCGCGGGGGCAGCAGCCTAAGCAGGGAAGCCCAGACTTCCCTATCTCCAGCCACTTCGTCTAGCTCTTCCCGGGGGATCCCGAGGCGTTCCCAGGCCAGCCGGGAGACATAGTCTTTCCAACGTGTCCTGGGTCTTCCCCGTGGCCTCCTACCAGCTGGACGTGCCCTAAACACATCCCTAGGGAGGCGTTCGGGTGGCATCCTGACCAGATGCCCGAACCACCTCATCTGGCTCCTCTCGATGTGGAGGAGCAGCGGCTTTACGTTGAGCTCCTCCCGGATGGCAGAGCTTCTCACCCTATCTCTAAGGGAGAGCCCCGCCACCCGGCGGAGGAAACTCATTTCGGCCGCTTGTACCCGTGATCTTATCCTTTCAGTCATGACCCAAAGCTCATGACCATAGGTGAGGATGGGAACGTAGATCGACCGGTAAATTGAGAGCTTTGCCTTCCGGCTCAGCTCCTTCTTCACCACAACGGATCGATACAACGTCCGCATTACTGAAGACGCCGCACCGATCCGCCTGTCGATCTCACGATCCACTCTTCCCCCACTCGTGAACAAGACTCCTAGGTACTTGAACTCCTCCACTTGGGGCAGGGTCTCCTCCCCAACCCGGAGATGGCACTCCACCCTTTTCCGGGCGAGAACCATGGACTCGGACTTGGAGGTGCTGATTCTCATTCCGGTCGCTTCACACTCGGCTGCGAACCGATCCAGTGAGAGCTGAAGATCCCGGCCAGATGAAGCCATCAGGGCTACATCATCTGCAAAAAGCAGAGACCTAATCCCGTGGCCACCAAACCGGAACCCCTCAACGCCTTGACTGCGCCTAGAAATTCTGTCCATAAAAGTTATGAACAGAATCGGTGACAAAGGACAGCCTTGGCGGAGTCCAACCTTCACTGGAAACGTGTCCGACTTACTGCCAGCAATGCGGACCAAGCTCTGACACTGATCATACAGGGAGCGGACCGCCACAATAAGACATTCCGATACCCCATACTCTCTGAGCACTCCCCACAGGACTTCCCGAGGGACACGGTCGAATGCCTTCTCCAAGTCCACAAAGCACATGTAGACTGGTTGGGCAAACTCCCATGCACCCTCAAGAACCCTGCCGAGAGTATAGAGCTGGTCCACAGTTCCACGACCAGGACGAAAACCACACTGTTCCTCCTGAATCCGAGGTTCGACTATCCGGCGAAGCCTCCTCTCCAGTACACCTGAATAAACCTTACCGGGAAGGCTGAGGAGTGTGATCCCACGATAGTTGGAACACACCCTCCGGTCCCCCTTCTTAAAGAGAGGGACCACCACCCCGGTCTGCCAATCCAGAGGTACCGCCCCCGATGTCCACGCGATGCTGCAGAGTCTTGTCAACCAAGACAGCCCCACAGCATCCAGAGCCTTAAGGAACTCCGGGCGGATCTCATCCACCCCCGGGGCCTTGTCGCCGAGGAGCTTTTTAACTACCTCAGCGACCTCAGCCCCAGAAATAGGAGAGTCCACTACAGATTCCCCAGGCACCGCTTCCTCAAAGAAAGACGTGTTGGTGGGATTGAGGAGGTCTTCGAAGTATTCCCTCCACCGATCCACAACATCCGCAGTCGAAGTCAGCAGAACACCATCCGCACCATACACGGTGTTGATAGTGCACTGCTTCCCCTTCCTGAGGCGCCGTATGGTGGTCCAGAATCGCTTCGAAGCCGTCCGGAAGTCGTTTTCCATGGCTAATGGACTAAAGGACTGAAAAGTGACTAAGGGGGACTAATGAACTAAAAGGGGACTAAGGGGGACTAATGGATTAAAAGGGGGACTAATGGACTAAAGGACTGAAAAGTGACTAAGGGGGACTAATGGACAAAAAGGGGACTGAGGGCAGGGGGGATAATGGACTTAAGAGAGACTAAAAGGGGACCAATGGACTAAAAGGAGATGGGGGGACTAATGGACTAAGATTTGACTAAGGGGAGACTAATGGACTAAAGGACTGAAAAGTGACTAAGGGGGACTAATGAACTAAAAGAAGACTAAGGGGTACTAAAGGACTAAAAGGGGACTAATGGACTGAAAAGTGACTAAGAGGGACTAATGGACTAAAGGGAGACTAAAAAGGGACCAATGGACTAAAAGGGGACGGGGGGACTAAGAGGTGACTAAGGGGAGTCTAATAGACTAAAGGACTGAAAAGGGACTAAGGGGGACTACTTGCCTAAAAGGGGATTAAGAGGTGGGGGACTAATGGACTAAAGAGAGACTAAAAGGGGACCAATTGACTAAAAGGGAACGGGGGGCCTAATGGACTAAAACGGAACTTAGGGGAGACTAATGGACTAAATACTGAAACGTGACTAAGGGGGACAAATGGACTAAAAGGGGGACTAATGGACTAAAAGGGGACTAATTGACTGAAAAGTGACTAATGGACTAAAAGGGGGACTAATGGGAGACTAAAAAGGGGCCAATGGACTAAAACGGAACAGGGGGACTAAAGTTCTGTAAGGCGACTAAGGAGAGACTTATGGACTAAAAGGTGACTAACGGGGATTAATGGACTCAAATGGGGACTAAGGGGGCACTAATGGACTAAAGAGAGACTAAAAGGGGACCAATGGACTAAAAGGGGACTAATGGACTAAAATGTGACTAAGGGGGACTAATGGACTAAAAGGTGACTAAGGACGGGACTAATGGACTGAAGAGGGACTAATGGACTAGAGTGAGACTAAAAGAGGATAGGTGAACTAAGAGGGGACTGGGGAGAGACAGATGAACTAAAAGGGGACTTAAAGGGACTAAAGGACTGAAGAGTGACTAAGGGGGACTAATGGACTAAAATGGTACTAAAGGATGGAAATGTGACTAAGGGTCTAAAAGGGGACAAATGGGAGGACTAATGGAATAAATAAGAGACTAAATAGGACGGGGGGGGGGTCTAATGGACTATAAGGTGACTAAGGAGAGACTAATGAACTAAAAGGGGGTTAGGGGGAGACTAATGGACTAAAGGACTGAAAAGTGACTAAGGGGGACTAATGGACTAAAAGGGGACTAATGGACTGAAAAGTAACTAAGGGGGACTAATGGATTAAAGATAGACTAAAAGAGGACCGGTGGACTTAAAGGAGACTGAGGGGAGACAGATGGACCAAAAGGGACTAAAGGACTGAAAAGTGACTAAGGGGGACTAATTGACTAAAAGGGGACTATTGAGTGAAAAGTGACTAAGGGGGACTAATAGACTAAAAAGGGACTACTGGACTGAAAAGTAACTGAGGGGGCCTAATGGACTACAAGGGGATTAAGGGACTGAAGGGCTGAAAAGGGAGTAAAAGGGGGACTAATGGACTATAGAGACACTAAAAGGGGACCAATGCACTAAAAGAGGACTAAGGAGGGACTAGGTGATCAAGGGTGATGGGTCAAATTAAGGGGACTAATAGACTAAAAAGGGACTAATGGACTGAAAAGTAACTGAGGGGGCCTAATGGACTACAAGGGGATTAAGGGACTGAAGGGCTGAAAAGGGAGTAAAAGGGGGACTAATGGACTATAGAGACACTAAAAGGGGACCAATGCACTAAAAGAGGACTAAGGGAGGGACTAGGTGATCAAGGGTGATGGGTCAAATTAAGGGGGACTAATAGACTAAAAAGGGACTAATGGACTGAAAAGTAACTGAGGGGGCCTAATGGACTACAAGGGGATTAAGGGACTGAAGGGCTGAAAAGGGACTAAAGGGGAGACTAATGGACTATAGTGACACTAAAAGGGGACCAATGCACTAAAAGAGGACTAAGGGAAGGGACTAGGTGATCAAGGGTGATGGGTCAAATGCAGAGGATAATTTCGCCACACCTAGCGTGTGTGACAATCATTGGTACTTTAACTTTAATGACTAAAAGGGGACTACAAGAGGACTAAAAGGGGACTAATGGACTAAAAGGGTACCAAATGAGGACTAAGGGGGCTAGTGGAGTAAAGTGGGACAATGAGAGACTAAAAGAGGACTAATGGGGGGTCTAAAAAGAGACCAGAGCATAGGTGGACTAAGGGGGGACTAAAAGGAGGAGCAAAGGGGGCTGATACTGCTGACAAAAAAGCAGACACACAAAATGCACTACACTTAATCACACACACACACACACACACACACACACACACACACACACACACACACACACACACACACAAAGTTTCATCTCAGGGTAAATATGTTTCTACTAAATTTCCTGAAATAGTGTCTGAGAGTGGTTGTTTACTCAGCAAGCAATAGAAAGGAGCCTTATTTGTTTCTATGCATTTTCTTAAAACCCACAGAAAAACGCTAAAACTGCAATAACCACTAGTTAATTACTCGTGGTTATTATTCACAATTGTAACCTAAAAAAAAAATTTTAAAAAATCTTGTATTAGTTTCAACATGATTTTTACCAGGGAATTTGTCCATTCATTGAAATGTGAATTTCCTAGAAATTGTACAATTTCATGTAAAACATGACATTTTTGAAACTATAGGTAATACTACAATTGTCCTAGATGATATGAATGGGTTGGTGTTGGAATTTTTCAAAACGGTTGAAAAATGTTGACGTAGTAACAGTTTGAACTCAAATGCGTATTTTGGAATTCCTGAAATTGAAAAAAAAAAAAAAAAAACGGGAAAATATTACGAAAAAAACATTTTTTAGTTTTGTTGTTCCAATTAAGAAGGATGTTTTGAAGGTGGAATGAGGAAAAGCGGTTGACAAATGAGAACAATGAAAACTTTCCAGGAAGAGGTGAAAATAGGGAATTCCTGGAATTTTTTTTTCAACTTATAAAATGGTATTTGTTGGAGGCGAGTGGAGTGTCGGAAAAATGGTTTATTCATTTTTGACGGACATAATGTCCTGGAAAACCGGGAATTCTGGGTAATTTGGGATATTTATTTTTTTGGCAGGTGCGTGGGTGACTCAGGATTTTCCGATCGAGCTGAACACTTTGTTACTTGGAACGGTTCAAATCGGACAAAAACTAAACGTTTTGTGGTGGAATTATAATGTAAAATGATATATTTATATAGTGCTTTTCTGTAGTGACTCAAAGGGCTTTTACATAGTGAAACTCAAGATCTAAGTTACATCTCAAGCAGTGTGGGTGGCACTGGGAGCAGGCGGGTAAAGTGTCTTGCTCAAGGACACAACAGCAGTGACTAGGATGGCGGAAGCGGGGAATCGAACCTGGAACCCTCAAGTTGCTGGCATGGCCAATCCATCAACCGAGCGATGCCCCCCCATAGTAAATAATAATAAATACTGTATTTTTCAGACTATAAAGCGCACCTAAAATCATTTCATTTTCTCAAAACTGGACAGTGCGCCTCATGTATGGAATAATTCCGCTTTTTGGAGTGTCCGCCCTGAGATGGGTAGGTTGTGAGTTCATACCCCGGCCGAGTCACACCAAAGACTATAAAAATGGGACCCATTACCTCCTTGCTTGGCACTCAGCATCAAGGGTTGGAATTGGGGATTAAATCACCAAAAATTGATTCCCGGGCGCGGCCACCGCTGCTGCTCACTGCTCCCCTCACCTCCCAGGGGGTGATCAAGGCTGATGGGTCAAATGCAGAGGACAAATTTCACTGACTATCGGTGCTACTTTAACTTTACCGACCTCGACGCTATTTTATTTGGTACATGGTGTAAGGAGGACTAATGGACTAAAAGGGGACTAAGGGACTAAAAGGGGACTAAGCGGGGGACTAAGCGGGGGACTAATGGACTAAAGGAGGACTAATTAACTAATAGGGGACTAATAGGGGACTAATAGGGGACTAAGGGGAGACTAAAGGACTGAAAAGTGACTAAGGGGGACTAATATGCTAAAAGGGGATTAAGGGGGCGACGACAAGAGGGCTGATGGACTAAAACGTGACTAAAAGGGACTAATGGACTGAAAAGTGGCTAAGGGGGAATGGACTAAAAGGGGACTAAGGGGGCGGGGGGGGGGGGCGCTAAACAGAGGCTAAAAAGGGACCAATGGACTAAATGGGGGAAAAGGGGACGGGGGGGGGGGAATTACCAGGGGGCTGATGGACTAACACATGACTATAAGGGGTTAATGGACTAAAAGGGGACTAAGGCGGGGACTAAAGGGGGGACTCATGGACTGAACAGAGGCTAAAAATGGACCAATGGACTAAATGGGGGAAAAGGGGACTAATGGACTACAGGATGAGTAATGGGCCAAAACGGGACTAATGGACCAAAAGGTGACTAAGGGGAGACTAATGGACTAAAGGACTGAAAAGTGAATAAGGGGGACTAATGGACTAAAAGGGGACTGGGGGGGCGGGGGGGGGGGGGCGATTACCAGGGGGCTGATGGACTAACACATGACTATAAGGGGTTAATGGACTAAAAGGGGACTAAGGCGGGGACTAAAGGGGGGACTAACGGACTGAACAGAGGCTGAAAATGGACCAATGGACTAAATGGGGGAAAAGGGGACTAATGGACTACAGGATGAGTAATGGGCCAAAACGGGACTAATGGACCAAAAGGTGACTAAGGGGAGACTAATGGACTAAAGGACTGAAAAGTGAATAAGGGGGAATAATGGACTAAAAGGGGACTATGGGAGGGGGGGTTACAAGGGGGCTGATGGACTAACACATGACTATAAGGGGTTAATGGACTAAAAGGGGACTAAGGAGGGGAATTAAGGGGGGACTAATGGACTAAAGAGAGACTAAAAGGGGATCAATGGAGTAAATGGGGACAAGGGGACTAATGGAGGACTAATGGACTGAAAAGTGACTAAGGGGACTAATGGACTAAAAGGGGACTAAGGGAGTGATTAATGGACTAAAGGAGGACTAATGGATTAAAAGGGACTAATGGACTGAAAAGTGACTAAGGGGGACTAATGGACTCAACAGAGCTAAAAAGGGACCAATGGACTAAATGGGGGGAAAGGGGACTAATGGACTAAAATGGGACTAATGGACCAAAAGGTGATTAAGGGAGACTAATGGACTAAAGGACTGAAAAGTGAATAAGGAGGACTAATGGACTAAAAGGGGACTGGGGGGGGTATTACAAAGGGGCTGATGGACTAACACATGACTATAAGGGGTTAATGGACCAAAAGGGGACTAAAGGGGGGACTAATGGACTAAAGAGAGACTAAAAGGGGACCAATGGACTAAATGGGGACAAGGGGACTAATGGAATAAAAGAGGACTAATGGACTAAAAGGGGACTAATGGACTGAAAAGTGACTAAGGGGACTAATGGACTAAAGGGGGACTAATGGACTAAAGGAGGACTAATCGACTAAAAGAGGACTAATGGACTGAAAAGTGACTAAGGGGACTAATGGACTAAAAGGGGACTGAGGGAGGTACTAATGGACTAAAGAGAGACTAAAAGGGGACCAATGGACTAAATGGGGACAAGGGGACTAAAGGAGGACTAATGGACTGAAAAGTGACTAAAGGACTAAAGGGGGATTAAGTGTGTGTGTGTAGGGGGGGGGGGGGGGGGCTACAAGGGGGCTGATGGACTAAAATGTCAGTAAAAGGGGACTAATGGACTAAAAGGTGGCTAATGGATTAAAGAGAGACTAAAAGGGGACGGGGGACTAATGGACTAAAAGGTGACTAAGGAGGGTACTAATGGACTAAAATGGGACAAAGGGGGAGACTATCAGTGGTTCTTTAACTTTACTGGCCCAGGCGCTATTTTATTTGGTACATGGTGTAATGATAAGTGTGACCAGTAGATGACAGTCACACATTAGAGACGTGTGGACTGCGGTATTCCCCTTGAGTTTTTCCTTGCACTTTTGTGGGCTCTGAACCGAGGATGTCACTGCGGCTTGTGCAGCCTTTTGAGACGTTTGTGATTTAGGGCTATATAAATAAACATTGGTTGATGGACTGCACTTTGACTTGAGTAAACAGCAACATGTTATATATTCCATTGAAAATATAGGACACTACACAAATTTATCAACATTTTTTTAAGATAAAGAATAATAACATGACCCCTTTAGTGCACCTTTTGTGTGAAAATAGAGTTGACTAGATCGGCGCGCCCTATGGTCTGGAAAATACGGTAGATGTATTTTTTTGTGTTTTTCCGTCACAATGAGTAAATAAACCGCTATTTGAGGAAATGCTGCAAGCGTGAGAGGAACATGTAGGTTTGTTGGCAGTAAGAGAGGCGTGCTGGGGAAAAAAGTAGCGATGAGGGAGGGGGGGGGGGTCAGGTGTGGTTTCGGGGGGAGGGGGGGGGTCTATGTTACCTTCTGCACATGTGTCACATCTCCTCTGAGTCTCAGTGAGTGCTGCTCCATCCCCTCATGATGGTCTAAATACTGCATATTCATATTCAACAGCCAGGCTGCTGTGCGGTCCAGTGCAATGGGGTTCACTGGGGGAGGGGCCTAGTGGGAACCAGCACACAAAACACACAGCACACACACGCACACACACACATACACACACATGAGCGGAAGGCACAAGGGGAGGGGGGGGGGGGGTGCGAGGGCTTGGCAAACAACAACAACAGAAAAAAGCTGAAAATGAACATGTGGACACAAGCGGGTGAAATGTCAAAAGCCGGAGTTGAGCTTGGAACTTTTCTAAGTGGACCGGAGACGCTTAAATGACGAGGCGACGTCTCACTCTGATGCCGGCTGCACGGCCGCTCACTGTGTATGACAAGCAGCCAGCCCAGTGGTTTAACCACGCCTTCATCCCGTGACCAAGGGCGACCATTAACCACTGGTAGGACTTTAAAAGTGTAGTAAACACACAAAGGTGTGCACACACACGAGCACGCTCACGCCCGCACTCGTGCTCTCACGTGAGGACACACACACACGCCCGCACACACACACGAGCACGCTCATGGCCGCACTCGTGCACACACACGAGCACGCTCACGCCCGCACTCGTGCTCTCACGTGAGGACACACACACACGCCCGCACACACACACGAGCACGCTCATGGCCGCACTCGTGCACACACGTGAGCACATGCACACACGCAAGTGCGCACACGCCCACACTTGTGCACGCACGTGAGCACATGCACACATGAACGCTCACGCACGTGAGCACACACACACATGCACGCTCACGCCCGCACTCTTGCACGCACGTGAGCACACACACACATGCACGCTCACGCCCGCACTCTTGCACGCACGTGAGCACACACACACATGCACGCTCACGCCCGCACTCTTGCACGCACGTGAGCACACACACACATGCACGCTCACGCCCACACTCGTGCACGCACGTGAGCACACACACACATGCACGCTCACGCCCGCACTCGTGCTCTCACGTGAGGACACACACACACGCCCGCACACACACGCGAGCACACACACGAGCACGCTCACGGCCGCACTCGTGCACACACGTGAGCACATGCACACACACACGCAAGTGCGCACATGCCCACACATGTGCACGCACGTGAGCACATGCACACATGAACGCTCACGCACGTGAGCACACACACACATGCACGCTCACGCCCGCACTCTTGCACGCACGTGAGCACACACACACATGCACGCTCACGCCCACACTCGTGCACGCACGTGAGCACACACACACATGCACGCTCACGCCCGCACTCGTGCACGCACGTGAGCACGCGAGCACACACGCGAGCACGCTCACGGCCGCACTCGTGCACTCACGTGAGCGCACGCACACATGCACGCTCACACCCGCACTGTTGCACGCACGTGAGCACACACACACGTGCACGCTCGTGAGCACACTCGCACACGCGAGCACACACACGAGCACACTCACGGCCGCACTCGTGCACGCACGTGAGCACACGCACACATGCACGCTCACGGCCGCACTCGTGCACACACGTGAGCACATGCACACACACACGAGCACGCACACGGCCGCGCACGTGAGCACGCACGCACACACAAGCACACACACCCGCACACGTGCACGCACACGCACGTGAGCACAAGCACGCACGCACACAAACGAGCACGCTCACGCCCGCACTCGTGCACGCACACACACACACGAGCACGCACACACCCGCGAGCACGCTCACGCACGTAAGCACGCATGCACGCACACACACACGAGCACGCTCACGCCCGCACTCGTGCACGCACACAACCGCGAGCAGGCTCACGCTCGCACGCACGCTTGCACGCTCACGCACGTAAGCACGCTCACGCCTGTACTCGTGCACACACGTGAGCACATGCACACACACACGCAAGCGCGCACACGGCCACACTTGTGCGCGCACGTGAGCACATGCACACATGAACGCTCACGCATGTGAGCACACACACACATGCACGCTCACGCCTGCACTCTTGCACGCACGTGAGCACACACACACATGCACGCTCACGCCCACACTCGTGCACGCACGTGAGCACGCGAGCACACACGCGAGCACGCTCACGGCCGCACTCGTGCACTCACGTGAGCGCACGCACACATGCACGCTCACGCATGTGAGCACACACACACATGCACGCTCACACCCGCACTGTTGCACGCACGTGAGCACACACACACATGCACGCTCACGCCCGCACTCGTGCACGCACGTGAGCACACTCGCACACGCGAGCACACACACGAGCACACTCACGGCCGCACCCGTGCACACACGTGAGCACACGCACACATGCACGCTCACGGCCGCACTCGTGCACGCACGTGAGCACACGCATACATGCCCGCTCACGCACGTGAGCACATGCACACACACACGAGCACGCACACGTGAGCACGCACGCACACACGAGCACACACACCCGCACGCACACGCACGTGAGCACAAGCACGCACGCACACAAACGAGCACGCTCACGCCCGCACTCGTGCACGCACACACACACACGAGCGCGCTCACGCCCGCGAGCACGCTCACGCACGTAAGCACGCACACACACACGAGCACGCTCACGCCCGCACTCGTGCACGCACACAACCGCGAACAGGCTCACGCTCGCACGCACGCTTGCACGCTCACGCACGTAAGCACGCTCACGCCCGCACTCGTGCACGCACACACACACGAGCACGCCCACACTCGTGCACGCACACACACGCACGCGCGCATGAACGCACGCGAGCACGCACACACACATACACATGCACACGCACGCACGCACACACCAAGCCAGCAGCTCCGCCTCCCAGCGAGGTCGGCCTCCTGTCCTTGTGTGCACACGCAGGCGTGACTAAGAGCGGCTAATAAGGCGCTCAGTCCGCACTAACGCCGTAAAGCGACCCTGCATGCAAATGACGAGCGCAGAAGGCCCGCCCACACGGAAAGAAACAACCTTTAACGTGGATTGTCTCCTCGCTGTTGCCGGGGAGCCCTGATTGGTCGGACTGTTGGCTAAAAGGAGCGCCCATACCTGTTTGTGCTGAGCCCTCTGCTTGGTCTCGGGACTGTCGCCTTTGGACGACGACGACTGCTGCCGTAACCGAGCGCCGCCGACGGGCCAGTCCGGGGACGAGGTCATCATGCCGCCGGAGCCCGGCCTGGGGTAGGCGCCGCCACCGCCGAGCAGGTTGGGAGGCGTGCGACCCCGGGTGACGCTCTGCGGGGGAGGCTGGTCTATCCTCCGCTGAGGGCCGGCGCTGTTCTGCCGGGGCACGGCGGGCTGGTGCTGCGCCTCGGTGAGGGAGAGCTGCCGGCGGGTGAACTCGCCCGAGCGCCGGGTGTACTCGTCGCTGCTACTCCCGCCGCCGTGGTTCAAGAAGGAGTGCTTCCCGTCCTCGTTGTTGCTATGGGAACTGACCGAGCTGTGGCACTCCGAGCCGGAGTCGGTCATCCCCCGCGGGGACACGGGCAGGCAGGTGGCCATCTGGTAGACCGGGTTCTGGAAGGACAGTGGCGCCAGAAGCTGGGCAGGTCGACCGGGGGCGCTGCCGTCCGTGTTCGGGGTGGTCGCCGTCAGGCCGGACCTCCTCATGGTCGGACCGCCCGAGATAATGCACTGAGGGACCCTGGCGGAGGACCAGACTCCCACGGAGGCCGGGACCTCCGCCAGGGTGTCGGGGCTGCCGGGACCTGGACCGCCTTCCATACCGCGCGGGTCCTGCAGGTCCACCATGGACAGACTCTTGCTCCCGTTGGCCACGCCCACATCCGGCTCGTTGGTCTCCGAGTAGCTTGAGCTGCGCGCCGGCGAAGGCTGGATGCCCGAGGTCCTCGTCACGAAAAATAAGTCTTTGTTTTCTGGGGTGGGAGACGGCAGGCGGGTGAAGTCCACCAACCTGAGAGGAAGACAGGAAGTACTGAATATTAACGGAAGAACGCAGAAACGAAGGATGAGTACACAAACCCCGCTGTTTCCGCGGTGTTTCCATACCTGGGTTGCACTTTGGCGCTTAGCGATCACTCCAGCAGCACTGAGAGCGGACTCAGACGAACTATAGTACCTCTCAGGGATGTTGCGAATTTCAACGCCAACAAAGTACTGTCAATTCCAGACTATTCCCTACACTTTGAACCCTGCGGCTTATAAAACGATGCAGGTAATGAATGGATTTTTCTTTTTTAGTTTTTTAAAATAAACAAAGCAAATACGCTGAAAAGGTGCATTATTGTTTGTGCTACGACGCCATCTTTTGGCTGACTTCACTCACTGCATGTGCTTTTCTATTTACCGCATAGGACCTAGGTCTTTTTTTGTCGTTCATAACGTTTCTACTCGCATTCAATCTTCATTCATCGCTCCAAACAACGTTTATAAGTTTTACAATGTAACTAAAACAATTCATACTTACTAAATTGTCTCATGTGTGATGTCTGTAGGGGTGTTGTCGTGCATATTTCTACGCGCTATCTTAATGTAATCAAGCTAGCGTCATTAGCTAATATTTGTGTTTAAAAATTTTTATTTCTATTTACTGTTTTAATTGGTTTCACTCTTAAATCGTTTTTAATTATATTTATTATATATTGGTTTTATATGTATTTATTATTATTTATTTGAATCTTTTGTTTTTATTCAGTCATTGGTGGAGCTCAGGATAGTATTTGAATGTTGTTTTTAATATTGTTGTGCAGCACTTTGGAAACATTTTGTTGTTTAAATGTGCTATATAAATACAGTGGATTGAATTGGAATATGCTAACACATTTACGAGTATCTGTGTTTAGTCTTATTAACTTACATTGGCATTCTTTTTGTATTGTTTCAATTTCACCAATTCCTCTGTAAATTCGCCAAAACGTCACCGTGGAGTTATTGAGTCTGTTTAGCTGATTGGAGGGCTAGCTTGCGCAGCTAATGGGTTCATGACGATGACTTGTGTTTTGTTCAAACTCCCGTTTTACTGCCTTGTTGCAGGCATTGTTTGGAAACAATTAAGGTATGTAAATAAACATTTCTTTAAATAACTGATTTGCGACGGCTGATATACCCGGTGCGCTCTACAGTGCGAAAAATACGGTAATGTATATAAAAAAAACACTTAAACGTAAGTTAAGTAAGGCTCGACGTTTGTAAAAAAAATGTGCTAGCTTGATGCTAACATAAACTGGCTTTGCGATTGACATGCTACAAGAGTTGCCAACCGTC
The DNA here is from genome assembly GCF_033978795.1 of Nerophis ophidion. Classification (NCBI taxonomy): domain Eukaryota; kingdom Metazoa; phylum Chordata; class Actinopteri; order Syngnathiformes; family Syngnathidae; genus Nerophis; species Nerophis ophidion. Next base: position 22,393,269 of record NC_084618.1, on the reverse strand, counting down.
CCTTGAAAAAGGGAATAATTTAGAAACAAAAGTACGTGTTCCGTATTTTTATCGTTTTCCATCCATCCATTTTCTACCGCTTATTCCCTTTTGGGGTCGCGGGGGGCGCTGGCGCCTATCTCAGCTACAATCGGGCGGAAGGCGGGGTACACCCTGGACAAGTCGCCATCTCATCGCAGGGCCAACACAGATAGACAGACAACATTCACACTCACATTCACACACTAGGGCCAATTTAGTGTTGCCAATCCTTTTATTATTGTTATTTGGTATTCATGTTGGTGTGCCCTTTAAAGTTCAATAGCTAGAACCAGCATGCATATCTATAAAAAGGCTTTTTTTAAAAATATGTTTTTTTAAGCCTTTTTTAAAAGCATTCACAGTCTGAGGTGCCATCAGGTGGTCAGGAAGAGCGTTCCGTTAACCCCCCAATTCCAACCTTTGATGCAGAGTCCCAAGCAGGGAGGTAACGGCTCCCATTTTTATAGTCTTTGGTATAACCCGGCCTTGGTTTTGAACACCTCGTGGCTACCTTTTACACAGTCTCGCAGATCAACTCTCATTGTTCGGGATTCTTCCCGTCACGCATGAAAAGACATGGGAAATGCAAAATCGTATTTGTGTTTACCCCGTGAGGTCGCTGTCGATGACCATCTTCTGCAGCCCGCTGGAGATGCTGCAGCTGGCCTCGGCGGGCGGCGACGAGCCCCCTTGCTCCGGCGGCGGCTGCCCGGCCGCGGTCTGGACGCCGCCGGCGGGGTTGGTCAGCGCCGTGGTCACCTCTCGCAGGATCCTCGGCAGAGGTCCCAGCTTGGAGGTGGAACTCTTAAAGCACAAAAAGTTCATGCGCACGTTTCAGTTCCGAGTCAAGATGAGCGTCTCTTTAATTATTGAAGGACATGGAAGAGTTGATTCTAATGATTACCCAAAAAATCCATTATTGTGTTGCACGCTTGTTTATGTGATGCAATGGTGAATTATTGATTGCGTCACCATAAACATGCTGATGTGTTCCTGGCAGCGTTTCCAGCTCCTGACTTACGGACAATCCCGTTACATCATCTCTGACTCCGACAGGAATGTCAACATTGGGATTGTTCTGTCAAACACGGATTTAGAGATTGGCTGTAGGGGAACATGCGTCACAAAGTTGTGTGCTACAAGACGTGTTCAGTGATGCTGACTGCCTCATTTTGATTAGGAAAAAAAAAAAAATCAGCGAAAATCTTTTTTTTTTTTAAATATATGTTGCCGATCAATCTGAATTTATTCATTTAAAAATGTTATTTTCCAGTATTAAATGGTGCAAGTCGGTCAAAAAATAGTGTAAATAAGGTGTGAATTAAAAAAAAATAATTAATATGGATATAATGATATAATAAAAATAAATTATATTATATAATTATATTAAAGTTTAATATAATTATAATTATATAATATAAATATATTATATTATATAATCATAATTATATTAAAGTTTAATATAATTATATAATATAAATACATATTATTATATAATTATAATTATATTAAAGTTTAATATCATAATTGTATAATATAAATAAATTGTACTATATAATTATTAGATGAAGTTTAATATAATTATAATTCTGTAATTTAATAAATTATAATTTTATAAAATTTTAATATAGTTAAAATGTATTTATATAATTATAATTATATTAAACTTTAATATCCATCCATCCATCCATTTTCTACCGCTTATTCCCTTTTGGGGTCGCTGGCGCCTATCTCAGCTACAATCGGGCGGAAGGCGGTGTACACCCTGGACAAGTCGCCATAATTTTAATTATATTATATAAATAAATGTTATTATCCATCCATCCATTTTCTACCGCTTATTCCCTTTTGGGGTCGCGGGGGGCGCTGGCGCCTATCTCAGCTACAATCGGGCAGAAGGCGGCGTACACCCTGGACAAGTCACCATAATTATAATTATATAATATAAATAAATGTTATTATCCATCCATCCATCCATTTACTACCGCGTATTCCCTTTTGGGGTCGCTGGCGCCTATCTCAGCTACAATTGGGCGGAAGGCAGTGTACATCCTGGACAAGTCGCTATGATTATAATTATATAATATAAATAAATGTTGTTATCCATCCATCCATCCATTTCCTACCGCTTATTCCCTTTTGTGGTCGCGGGGGGCGCTGGCGCCTATCTCAGCTACAATCGGGCGGAAGGCGGCGTACACCCTGGACAAGTCGCCATAATTATAATTATATAATATAAATAAATGTTGTTATCCATCTATCCATCCATTTCCTACCGCTTATTCCCTTTTGGGGTCGCGGGGGGCGCTGGCGCCTATCTCAGCTACAATCGGGCGGAAGGCAGCATACACCCTGGACAAGTCCCCATAATTAAAATTATATAGATAAATGTTATTATCCATCCATCCATCCATTTTCTACCGCTTATTCCCTTTTGGGGTCGCGGGGGGCGCTGGCGCCTATCTCAGCTACAATCGGGCAGAAGGCAGTGTACACTCTGGACAGGTCACCATAATTTAAATTATATAAATAAATGTTATTATCCATCCATCCATCCATCCATTTTCTACCGCTTATTCCCTTTTGGGGTCGCGGGGGGTGCTGGCGCCTATCTCAGCTACAATCGGGCAGAAGGCAGCGTACACCCTGGACAAGTCGCCATAATTTAAATTGTTTAAATAAATGTTATTATCCATCCATCCATCCATTTCCTACCGCTTATTCCCTTTTGGGGTCGCGGGGGGCGCTGGCGCCTATCTCAGCTACAATCGGGCAGAAGGCGGTGTACACCCTGGACAAGTCACCATAATTATAATTATATAATATAAATAAATGTTATTATCCATCCATCCATCCATCCATCCATCCATTTTCTACCGCTTATTCCCTTTTGGGGCCGCGGGGGGTGCTGGCGCCTATCTCAGCTACAATCGGGCAGAAGGCAGCGTACACCCTGGACAAGTCGCCATAATTATATAATATAAATAAATTATTATCCATCTATCCATCCATTTTCTACCGCTTATTCCCTTTTGGGGTCGCTGGCGCCTATCTCTCAGCTACAATCGGGCGGAAGGCGGCGTACACCCTGGACAAGTTGCCATAATTATAATTATATAATATAAATAAATTATTATCCATCTATCCATCCATTTTCTACCGCTTATTCCCTTTTGGGGTCGCTGGCGCCTATCTCAGCTACAATCGGGCGGAAGGCGGCATACACCCTGGACAAGTCGCCATAATTATAACTATACAATATAAATACATTTTATTCATCCATCCATCCATTTTCTACCGCTTATTCCCTTTTGGGGTCGCTGGCGCCTATCTCAGCTACAATCGGGCAGAAGGCGGCGTACACCCTGGACAAGTCGCCATAATTATAATTATATAATATAAATAAATTATTATCCATCTATCCATCCATTTCCTACCGCTTATTCCCTTTTGGGGTCGCTGGCGCCTATCTCAGCTACAATCGGGCGGAAGGCGGCGTACACCCTGGACAAGTCGCCATAATTATAATTATATAATATAAATAAATTATTATCCATCTATCCATCCACTTCTGGATATGGACATATCGGGCCGTTTTGGACTGATAGACGCGGGCGTGCTAAACATGCTAACTAGCATGGGAATACGTCGGCGGCTACATCCAGCGGCCTGTGAAGCAGCGGAGCCTAGTAGCAGCGGGGGCCGTCTACGGAGCAGACGCCAGCGGTGTGATCGGAAACGCGGATGCCGAGCGGGGCTTAAAACAAAGCAGAAGGCTAATCCCCACAGAACACCACTTCCCTCCATCCTGAAGACGGATTTAGATGAAAGATGCGAGACTACTGGTCTGGGTAAGGAGTCTGTTAAATTAGAACAAGTTTTTTCTGCTTTGAGTGTTTCAGAGTTGGACATGTGTTTTACCGAGGTGGCTAACTATGATGCGTGCAGTTTATCAAAGCAACAAACAAACAATCGAAAAATCCCCGTTACTGAGGTGGCTAACTATGTTGCGTGCAGTTTATCAAAGCAACAAACAAACAATCGGAAAATCCCCGTTACTGAGATGGCTAACTATGATGCGTGCAGTTTATCAAAGCAACAAACAAACAATCGGAAAATCCCCGTTACTGAGGAGGCTAACCATGATGCGTGCAGTTTATCAAAGCAACAATCAAACAATCGGAACATTCCCGTCGTATCAATTCCTAGATATGGTCGTAATTATACTGAACGCACTGGGCATAATAAACACAACATTATTAATATTGCTACTACGGATAATTTGATCAACAATTCCCTAAAACAGCCCACAACCTATAATATAGGTTTTTTAAACATAAGATCATTGTCTCCCAAAACGTTGTCAGTTAATGATATTATCAGAGACAACAATCTTAACGTCATCGGTCTCAGTGAAACCTGGCTTAAACCAAATGACTTTTTTGCGCTAAATGAGGCATGTCCTCCTAACTTTACACATGCGCATATTGCCCGTCCGCTCAAAAGGGGTGGGGGGGTCGCACTAATATACAACGAAAACTTTAACCTTAGTCCTAACATAAATAATAAATATAAATCGTTTGAGGTGCTTACTATGAGGTCTGTCACACCGCTGCCTCTACACCTGGCTGTTATCTACCGCCCCCCAGGGCCCTATTCGGACTTTATCAATGAATTCTCAGAGTTCGTTGCTGATCTAGTGACACACGCCGATAATATAATCATAATGGGGGACTTTAATATCCATATGAATACCCCATCGGACCCACCGTGCGTAGCGCTCCAGACTATAATTGATAGCTGTGGTCTCACACAAATAATAAATGAACCCACGCATCGCAACGGTAATACGATAGACCTAGTGCTTGTCAGGGGTATCACCGCTTCCAAAGTTACGATACTCCCGTATACTAAAGTATTGTCCGATCATTACCTTATAAAATTCGAGGTTCAGACGCATGTTCGTCAAACTAATAATAATAATAACTGCTATAGCAGCCGCAACATTAATACGGCCACAACGACAACTCTTGCTGACCTACTGCCCTCGGTAATGGCACCATTCCCAAAATATGTGGGCTCTATTGATAACCTCACTAACAACTTTAACGACGCCCTGCGCGAAACCATTGATAACATAGCACCGCTAAAATTAAAAAAGGCTCCAAAAAAGCGCACCCCGTGGTTTACAGAAGAAACTAGAGCTCAGAAATTATTATGCAGAAAGCTGGAACGCAAATGGCGCACGACTAAACTTGAGGTGCACCATCAAGCATGGAGTGATGGTTTAATAACTTATAAACGCATGCTTACCTTAGCTAAAGCTAATTATTACTCAAATCTCATCCACCGTAATAAAAACGATCCTAAATTTTTGTTTAGTACGGTAGCATCGCTAACCCAACAAGGGACTCCTTCCAGTAGCTCCACCCACTCAGCTGATGACTTTATGCAATTCTTTAGTAAGAAAATTGAAGTCATTAGAAAGGAGATTAAAGACAATGCGTCCCAGCTACAACGGGGTTCTATTAACACTGACACGATTGTATATACGGCGGATACTGCCCTCCAAAATAGTTTCTCTCGTTTTGAGGAAATAACATTAGAGGAATTGTTACAACCTGTAAATGGAATAAAACAAACAACATGTTTACTTGACCCTCTTCCTGGGAAACTGATCAAGGAGCTCTTTGTATTATTAGGTCCATCAGTGCTAAATATTATAAACTTATCACTTTCCTCGGGCACTGTTCCCCTAGCATTCAAAAAAGCGGTTATTCATCCTCTTCTTAAAAGACCTAACCTCGATCCTGACCTCATGGTAAACTACCGACCGGTGTCTCACCTTCCCTTTATTTCAAAAATCCTCGAAAAAATTGTTGCGGAGCAGTTAAATGAACACTTAGCGTCTAACAATCTATGTGAAACCTTTCAATCCGGTTTCAGGGCAAATCACTCGACGGAGACAGCCCTCGCAAAAATGACTAATGACCTATTGCTAATGATGGATTCTGATGCGTCATCTATGTTTCTGCTCCTCGATCTTAGCACTGCTTTCGATACTGTCGATCATAATATTTTATTAGAACGTATCAAAACACGAATTGGTATGTCAGACTTAGCCCTGTCTTGGTTTAACTCTTATCTTACTGATAGGATGCAGTGTGTCTCCCATAACAATGTGACCTCGGACTACGTTAAGGTAACGTGTGGAGTTCCCCAGGGTTCGGTCCTTGGCCCTGCACTCTTCAGCATCTACATGCTGCCGCTAGGTGACATCATACGCAAATACGGTGTTAGCTTTCACTGTTATGCTGATGACACCCAACTCTACATGCCCCTAAAGCTGACCAACATGCCGGATTGTAGTCAGCTGGAGGCGTGTCTTAATGAAATTAAACAATGGATGTCCGCTAACTTTTTGCAACTCAACGCCAAAAAAACGGAAATGCTGATTATCGGTCCTGCTAGACACCGAACTCTATTTAATAATACAACTCTAACATTTGACAACCAAACAATTAAACAAGGCGACACGGTAAAGAATCTGGGTATTATCTTCGACCCAACTCTCTCCTTTGAGGCACACATTAAAAGCGTTACTAAAACGGCCTTCTTTCATCTCCGCAATATCGCTAAAATTCGCTCCATTCTGTCCACTAAAGACGCTGAGATCATTATCCATGCGTTTGTTACGTCTCGCCTCGACTACTGTAACGTATTATTTTCGGGTCTCCCCATGTCTAGCATTAAAAGATTACAGTTGGTACAGAATGCGGCTGCTAGACTTTTGACAAGAACAAGAAAGTTTGATCACATTACGCCTGTACTGGCTCACCTGCACTGGCTTCCTGTGCACTTAAGATGTGACTTTAAGGTTTTACTACTTACGTATAAAATACTACACGGTCTAGCTCCATCCTATCTTGCCGATTGTATTGTACCATATGTCCCGGCAAGAAATCTGCGTTCAAAGGACTCCGGCTTATTAGTGATCCCCAAAGCCCAAAAAAAGTCTGCGGCCTATAGAGCTTTTTCATTTCGGGCTCCAGTACTCTGGAATGCCCTCCCGGTAACAGTTCGCGATGCCACCTCAGTAGAAGCATTTAAGTCTCACCTTAAAACTCATTTGTATTTTCTAGCCTTTAAATAGACTCCCTTTTTAGACCAGTTGATCTGCCGTTTCTTTTCTTTTTCTTCTATGTCCCACTCTCCTTTGTGGAGGGAGTCCGGTCCGATCCGGTGGCCATGTACTGCTCGCCTGTGTATCGGCTGGGGACATCTCTGCGCTACTGATCAGCCTCCGCTTGGGATGGTTTCCTGCTGGCTCCGCTGTGAACGGGACTCTCGCTGCTGTGTTGGATCCGCTTTGGACTGGACTCTCGCGACTGTGTTGGATCCATTATGGATTGATCTTTCACAGTATCATGTTCTCATATGTTCTCATAGTCATCAGTATCATCAGTATCACAGTATCATGTTCTCATAGTCATCATTGTCACCGACGTCCCACTGGGTCATTATTGTCACCGATGTCCCACTGGGTGTGAGTTTTCCTTGCCCGAGGATGTCGTAGTGGTTTGTGCAGCCCTTTGAGACACTAGTGATTTAGGGCTATATAAGTAAACATTGATTGATTGATTGATCCATTTCCTACCGCGTATTCCCTTTTGGGGTCGCTGGCGCCTATCTCAGCTACAATTGGGCAGAAGGCGGCGTACACCCTGGACAAGTCACCATAATTATAGTTATATAATATAAATAAATGTTGTCATCCATCCATCCATCCATTTCTACCGCTTATTCCCTTTTGGGGTCGCTGGCGCCTATCTCTCAGCTACAATCGGGCGGAAGGCGGTGTACACCCTGGACAAGTCGCCATAATTATAATTATATAATATAAATAAATGTTGTTATCCATCCATCCATCCATTTTCTACCGCTTATTCCTTTGGGGTCGCTGGCGCCTATCTCAGCTACAATCGGGCGGAAGGCGCCGTACACCCTGGACAAGTCGCCACAATTATAATTATATAATATAAATAAATTATTATCCATCTATCCATCCATTTTTCTACCGCTTATTCCCTTTTGGGGTCGCTGGCGCCTATCTCAGCTACAATCGGGCGGAAGGCGGCATACACCCTGGACAAGTCGCCATAATTATAACTATACAATATAAATACATTTTATTATCCATCCATCCATCCATTTTCTACCGCCTGGACAAGTCCTTTTGGGGTCGCTGGCGCCTATCTCAGCTACAATCGGGCTGAAGGTGGCGTACACCCTGGACAAGTCGCCATAATTATAATTATATAATATAAATAAATTATTATCCATCTATCCATCCATTTCCTACCGCTTATTCCCTTTTGGGGTCGCTGCGACTATCTCAGCTACAATCGGGCGGAAGGCGGCGTACACCCTGGACAAGTCGCCATAATTATAATTATATAATATAAATAAATGTTGTTATCCATCCATCCATCCATTTTCTACTGCTTATTCCCTTTGGGGTCGCTGGCGCCTATCTCAGCTACAATCGGGCGGAAGGCGGCGTACACCCTGGACAAGTCGCCATAATTATAATTATATAATATAAATAAATTATTATCCATCTATCCATCCATTTCCTACCGCTTATTTCCTTCTGGGCTCGCGGGGGGTGCTGGCGCCTATCTCAGCTACAATCGGGCGGAAGGCGGCGTACACCCTGGACAAGTTGCCATAATTATCCATCCATCAATCTTCTACCGCTTATTCCCTTTTGGTGTCACGGGGGGCGCTGGCGCCTATCTCAGCTACAATCGGGCGGAAGGTTGTGTACACCCTGGACAAGTCACCACCTCATCGCAGAAATGTAATTATATAATTATAATTATATTAAAGTTAAAGTACACTAGGTGTGGCGGGATTTGTCCTCTGCATTTGACCCATCCCCTTTTTCACCCTCTGGCAGGTGAGGAGAGCAGTGAGCAGCAGCGGTGGCCGCGCCCGGGAATAATTTTTTGGTGATTCGACCCCCCAATTCCAACCCCTTGATGCTGAGTGCCTAGCAAGGGGGTAAGGGGTCCCATTTTTATCGTCTTTGGTATGAACTCACCACCTACCCATCTCAGGGCGGACACTGTAACCACTAGGCCACCGAGCAGTAGGAAAATAAACAAAAAAACAATGCTAACAAACTTTAAACATGAATGACAAAGTCAAAACTGTTTGGTGTTGTCGTAGAAGCGAGCTTATCGCTTGCCGTAGTTAGCTTTTACGGCTAATATCGTAGCACGCCGATGTGTTATTACGCTGGAAAAATAGTTCCTACAGCTTAGTTGTTACACAAGTTTTTAAAATGAAGTATTGTTGATGGTGTTTAAACACATTTTTAAAGAGGTTTAGCAGCATTTTTAGCCACTTCAAACAAGCCGATTTTTACATGTTAGAAAGCGAAAAAAAATATTTTGTCTTCTTGTCTCTGTGCACTACTTGTCTCTGTAGTCATTAATCCTGACTTACTCATTTTGATTAAGAAAAAAACCCAGCAGAAATTGTTTTGAATATATTGTGCTCCTGAGTTCATGTTGATGATCAATCTGAATGTATTGTTATTTTATAAATGTTTTTTTCCACTATTAAATGGATCAGGTCAGTCAAAAAATAGTTTAAATAAATAGTGGAAAATTAATTTACATTATGCATGTGGGTAATAACCTGTGATTAATCGCGATTAATCGAAATGCACGTGCATTTTGATTACTATATTCTTTTTATGTATAACTTGCTTTAAAATCATAAATAAAAGTGACAAGCAGATATTTATTACTATTTGTTTTTATCTCACAAAAATAGTTTTGGATTACAATATATAATAATAGAATTGGCATGATCAGATCATATTAAAGTTTAAAATATGCATTTTTTTCTGTTAACATTCAAACAACTTTTAGTTCATTTATTTACATCAAGCATTTAGTAAAAAAAAAAAAAATATATATATATATATATATTGTTTTTGTTGTTGAAACCCATTTTTTTGCAGGCTTTCGTGGGCCACATAAAATCAAGTACCCGGCCTTGAGTTTGACACTTGTGTCGTAAAAGCTAGCTTATCTCTTTCCGTAGTTAGCTTTTATGGCTAATATCATAGCACGATGATGTGTTAGTACACTAGAAAAAAAGTAACAGTAACAATGTCGCTACAACTTGGTTGGTGTTCAGGTAACAGAACGTAAATGAAGTATTGTTGACGGTTATAAAATGAATTTTTAAAGTGGTTTAGAGGTAGAATTGATTAGCTCCATTTTTAGCCTCCAAAAAGGAGCCAATTTTTACATGTTAGAAGGCGAAAAACAACCTTTTGTCTTCTTGTCTCTGTGCACTAATAATATAATTGGCATGATCAGATATCAAATTTTAAAATATGCATTTTTTTCCCGTCAAAATTAAAAGAACGAATGCATTTAGTAAAAAATATTTTTTTAATTAGTTTTTTTATTGAAACTTAATTTTTTCCAGGCTTCCGCGGGCCACATAAAATAATGTAGCGGGCCAGAACTTGAGTTTGATGCATGTGTCGTAGAAGCTAGCTTATCTTTTTCCCTAGTTAGCTTTTACGGCTAATACCGTAGTACGCCGATGTGTTAGTACGCTAGAAAAATAACAATAACAATGTCACTACAGCTCTGTTGTTTTACAGGTAATGGAATGTAAATGAAGTATAGTTGACAGTTTTTGTATGTATTTTTAAAGTCAATTCGAGGTAGAATTGATTAGCTGCATTGCTAGCCACCAAGAACAAGCCAATTTTTATATGTTAGAATGCGAAAAAACAACAACCTCTTCTCTCTGTGCACTACTAATATAATTGGCATGATCAGATAATACTAAAGTTTAGAAATATGCATTTTTTTTCTGTCAAAATTGAAAGAATGAATGCATTTAGTAAAAAATATTTATATTTTCAAATTTTTTATGGACACTATTTTTTTTCAGGTTTCGGCAGGCCACATAAAATGATGTAGTGGGCCAGAACTGGCCCCCGGGCCTTGAGTTGACACCTGTGTCGTAAAAGCTAGTTTATCTTTTTCCGTAGTAAGCTTTTATGGCTAATATCGTAGCCATTAAAGCTACGATATTAGCAATAGAAATAAAACAACAATAACAATGTCGCTAAAGCTTGGTTGTAGCACAGGTAATGAAACGTATATGAAGTATTGTTTATTTAATGCATTTTTAAAGTGATTTTGAGGTAGAATTAACTATCTGCATTGCTAGCCACCAAGAACAAGCCCATTTTTATGTTAGAAAGCAAAAACAAACAAAAATGTTTGTCTTCTTGTCTCTCATAAAGACTGAACCATAACAAAAAAAAAGTGAATTTCCCCTTTACAAACCTCTAAAGGCCTTAGTGACCACATACGTGGACAGCACCTTTTAGCTCTTATTTCCAAAATTGTGTACACTACTGAATTGGGGTCTTAAGGCCACTTATGTGGACGCTTATACTGCCACATAAAATGATGATGTAGCTCTTATTCCCAAAATTGTGTACACTACTAAATTGGGGTCTTACGGCCACTTATGTGGACACTTATACTGCCACAAAAAATGATGATCTAGCTCTTATTCCCAGAATTGTATACACTACTGAATTGGGGTCTTACGGCCACTTATGTGGACACTTATAATGCCACGTAAAATGATGATGTAGCGAGCCAGAACTTGAGTTTGACGCCTGTGTCGTAGAAGCTAGCTAATCTCTTTATATACTGCCACATAAAATAATAATGTAGCTCTTATTTCCAAAATTGTGTTCACTACTGAATTGGGGTCTTACGGCCACTCATGTGGACACTTATACTGTCACATAAAATGATGATGTAGCGAGCCAGAACTTGTGTTGTAGAAGCTAGCTAATCTCTTTATATACTGCCACATAAAATGATGATGTAGCTCTTATTTCCAAAATTGTGTTCACTACTGAATTGGGGTCTTACGGCCACTTATGTGGACACTTATACTGCCACATAAAATGATGATGTAGCTCTTATTTCCAAGATTATGTACACTACTGAATTGGGGTCTTACGGCCACTTATGTGGACACTTATACTGCCACGTAAAATAATGAGGTAGCTCTTATTTCCAAAATTGTGCACACAACTGAATTGGAGTCTTACGGCCACTTTTGTGGACACTTATACTGCCACATAAAATGATGATGAAGCGAGCCAGAACTTGAGTTTGACACCTGTGTCGTAGAAGCTATCTAATCTCTTTATGTACTGCCACATAAAATGATGATGTAGCTCTTATTCCCAAAATTGTGTACACTACTGAATTGGGGTCTTACAGCCACTTATGTGGACACTTATACTGCCACGTAAAATAATGAGGTAGCTCTTATTTCCAAAATTGTGCACACAACTGAATTGGAGTCTTACGGCCACTTTTGTGGACACTTATACTGCCACATAAAATGATGATGAAGCGAGCCAGAACTTGAGTTTGACACCTGTGTCGTAGAAGCTAGCTAATCTCTTTATATACTGCCACATAAAATGATAATGTAGCTCTTATTTCCAAAATTGTGTTCACTACTGAATTGGGGTCTTACGGCCACTCATGTGGACACTTATACTGTCACATAAAATGATGATGTAGCGAGCCAGAACTTGTGTTGTAGAAGCTAGCTAATCTCTTTATATACTGCCACATAAAATGATGATGTAGCTCTTATTTCCAAAATTGTGTTCACTACTGAATTGGGGTCTTACGGCCACTTATGTGGACACTTATACTGCCACATAAAATGATGATGTAGCTCTTATTTCCAAGATTATGTACACTACTGAATTGGGGTCTTACGGCCACTTATGTGGACACTTATACTGCCACATAAAATGATGATGTAGCGAGCCAGAACTTGAGTTTAACGCCTGTGTCGTAGAAGCTAGCTAATCTCTTTATATACTGGCACATAAAATGATGATGTAGCTCTTATTTCCAAAATTGTGTGCACTACTGAATTGGGGTCTTACGGCCACTTATGTGGACACTTATACCGCCACATAAAATGATGAAGAAAGCGAGCCAGAACTTGAGTTTGACGCCTGTGTCATAGAAGCTAGCTAATCTCTTTATGTACTGCCACATAAAATGATGTAGCTTTTATTTCCAAAATTGTGTACACTACTGAATTGGGGTCTTACGGCCACTTATGTGGACACTTATACTGCCACATAAAATCATGATGTAGTGAGCCAGAACTTGAGTTTGACGCCTGTGTCGTAGAAGCTATCTAATCTCTTTATGTACTGCCACATAAAATGATGATGTAGCTCTTATTCCCAAAATTGTGTACACTACTGAATTGGGGTCTTACAGCCACTTATGTGGACACTTATACTGCCACGTAAAATAATGAGGTAGCTCTTATTTCCAAAATTGTGCACACAACTGAATTGGAGTCTTACGGCCACTTTTGTGGACACTTATACTGCCACATAAAATGATGATGAAGCGAGCCAGAACTTGAGTTTGACACCTGTGTCGTAGAAGCTAGCTAATCTCTTTATGTACTGCCACATAAAATGATGATGTAGCTCCTATTTCCAAAATTGTGTACACTACTGAATTGGGGTCTTACAGCCACTTATGTGGACACTTATACTGCCACATAAAACTATGTTGTAGCTAGCCAGAACTTGAGTTTGACGCCTATGTCGTAGAAGATAGCTAATCTCTTTATAATCTGCCACATAAAATGATGATGTAGCTCTTATTTCCAAAAATGTGTACACTACTGAATTGGGGTCTTACGGTCACTTATGTGGACACTTATACTGCCACATAAAATGATGATGTAGCGAGCCAGAACTTGTGTCGTAGAAGCTAGCTAATCTCTTTATGTACTGCCACATAAAATGATGATGTAGCTCTTATTTCCAAAATTGTGCACACTACTGAATTGGGGTCTTACGGCCACTTATGTGGACACTTATACTGCCACATAAAATGATGATGAAGCGAGCCAGAACTTGAGTTTGACACCTGTGTCGTGGAAGCTAGCTAATTTCGTTATGTACTGCCACATAAAATAATGATGTAGCTCTTATTTCCAAAATTGTGCACACTACTGAATTGGGGTCTTACGGCCACTTATGTGGACACTAATACTGCCACATAAAACGATGATGTAGCGAGCCAGAACTTGAGTTTGACGCCTCTGTCGTAGAAGCTAGCTAATCTCTTTATGTGCTGCCACATAAAATGATGATGTAGCTCTTATTTCCAAAATTGTGTACACTACTGAATTGAAGTCTTACCGCCACTTATGTGGACACTTATACTGCCACATAAAATCATGCAGCGAGCCATAACTTGTGTCGTAGAAGCTAGCTAATCTCTTTATGTACTGCCACATAAAATGATGATGTAGCTCTTATTTCCAAAATTGTGCACACTACTGAATTGGGGTCTTACGGCCACTTATGTGGACACTTATACTGCCACATAAAATGATGATAAAGCGAGCCAGAACTGGAGTTTGACGCCTGTGTCGTAGAAGCTAGCTAATCTCTTTATGTACTGCCACATAAAATGATGATGTAGCTCTTATTTCCAAAAATGTGTACACTACTGAATTGGGGTCTTACGGTCACTTATGTGGACACTTATACTGCCACATAAAATGATGATGTAGCGAGCCAGAACTTGTGTCGTAGAAGCTAGCTAATCTCTTTATATACTGCCACATAAAATGATGATGTAGCTTTTATTTCCTAAATTTTGTACACTACTGAATTGGGGTTTTACGGCCACTTATGTGGACACTTATACTGCCATCTGGGGGTGTCAGAAGAGTATAACATACAATGGCATTTGGTTGGGGAAAAGTGTAAAAATAAGAATTAGAATGTCACTAAACATGAAGTACACGTTTGTGTACTTATGGACTTAAGTACATCATATCAAAAAAATGATTCTTAGTTTTCATTATGATAAGGGTCCAATAAGCCCAAATAGCAAAGAGAAATAACAAAAATAGCATGTAAACAAACAGCTTGGGTCTTAAGAGGTAAAAGTTAAGTGTGGCTAGAAGTCAGTACCTGGTCCATCTGGGACAGCATCTCCGAGAGGAGCGAGTGCAGGGTGGACAGTTCCCGGCCCAGGTCGATGTAGCCCTCGAAGCCTGCCGTGTTGGAGATGGTCTCCGGGTTGGAGATCTCCAGCAGGAAGCGTTGCATGTTGGTCCACTCGTGCTCCAGGAACTGGTTCATGAAGGACATGTACTCCTCCTTGTTCCCGAACCTGGCGAGAGGGAATCAGAACTCTGGCACCACTCCTTCTCCTCCCGACCCCTCGGCCGAAGAAACACTCACTTGGTGAAGTTGGCCAGGTTCTGCGTGACCTTGGCGATGAGCGTCAGCGTCCGAGCCGTGCGGTCATCCGGGTACTCCTGCATCAGGTTGAAGAGCGAGGGCGACATGACGGCGGGACACAGGAAGCGCAGGAAGAGGGAGGCGCTGATCAAGCGCTCGCTGATGTCCGGGCGACCCCGGTTGCCGCACTCCTGCCGCCACGACGCAAACACCTCCTTCAGCTCCCGCGGGAACACGCTGTACGGGGGAGCAGGCGACGGCGGGGTGGGGGTCACTTGAGGGCGCCCCCGAGGTGCGGGCGGCGATGTCGGAACTCACCAGTAGGAGTTGATGATTTTGCAGAAGGCCAACTCGCAGCACATCTTCAGGTTGCTCTGATGTTCCGGAAGGTCTCCCGAGGAACACTTGGAAGGATCCACCTCGCAGTTTTCGTCGGACTCGTACAGAGCCTTGATGAACTCCCCTGAAAACACACGCAGGAACTACATGTGTGAATGCTCCGATGCTGAAGTGGAACTGAAATCCTGGAATTTTCTTATTTTTCTTTAGAATTGTTGAAGTAGAGCACATAATTCCCGAACACGGTGAATATTTTGAGGTTGGAACGGATTGAGTTGGATGAAAAATGTGTAAGTTGTGGAACTTTGAAGAATGTCCTATTCATTTCAATGTGAATTTCGGGAAAAGCGGGAATTTTTTTGAAAATGATAAAAAACCTTGAATGGTCTGAATGGTTGGTGTTGGAATTTTTCAAATCGGTCAAGAAATGTTGAAGTAATAACATGTTGAATTTGAGAAATGGTATTACGGAATTCCTGGAGTTTTGGAAATAGCGGGAATTTTTTGGAAAATGTTAAAAAACTTGAATGATCTGAATGAGTTGAAATGGTTGGTGGTGGAATTTTTCAAATCAGTCGAGAAATGTTGAAGTAGTAAGATGTTGAATTTGAGAAATGGTATTATGGAATTCCTGCAGTTTTGGAAACAGTGGGAATTTTTGGAAAATGTTAAAAAACTTGAATAGTTTGAATGAGTTGAAATGGTTGGTGGTGGAATTTTTCAAATCGGTGGAGAAATGTTGAAGTAGTAAGATGTTGAATTTGAGAAATGGTATTATGGAATTCCTGGAGTTTTGGAAAAAGAGGGAATTTTTTTGAAAAAGGTAAAAAACTTGAATGGTCTGAATGATTTGAAACGGTTGGTGTTGGAATTTTTCAAATTGGTCGAGAAATGTTGAAGTAGTAACATGTTGAATTTGAGAAATGGTATTACGGAATTCCTGGAGTTTTGGAAACAGCGGGAATTTTTGGGAAAATTTAAAAAAACTTGAATGGTCTGAATGAGTTGAAATGGTTGGTGTTGGAATTTTTCAAATCGGTCGAGAAATGTTGAAGAAGTAACATGTTGAATTTGAGAAATGGTATTACGGAATTCCTGGAGTTTTGGAAAAAGCGGGAATTTTTTGGAAAATGTTAAAAAACTTGAA
>NC_084618.1:22341383-22371383 GCF_033978795.1 Nerophis ophidion | reverse complement strand
GCTCTGAGACCCTCAGGGAGTGGTCTCCTATTCAGATATTAGAACCATATGAACCATCTCCAGCTCTGAGTACCTCCGGGACTGGTCTCCAAGTCAGATGTTAGAATCATATGAACCATTTCCAGCTCTGATTACCTCCGGGACTGGTCTCCAAGTCAGATGTTAGAATCATATGAACCATTTCCAGCTCTGAGTACCTCCGGTACTGGTCTCCATCTGACATGTTAGAACCATGTAAACCATCTCCAGCTCTGAGTACCTCCGGGACTGGTCTCTATCTGACATGTTAGAACCATATGAACCATCTCCAGCTCTGAGTACCTCCGGGACTGGTCTCTATCTGACATGTTAGAACCATATGAACCATCTCCAGCTCTGAGTAGCTCCAGGACTGGTCTCCATCTGACATGTTAGAACCATATGAACTAGCTCCAGCTCTGAGAACCTCAGGGACTGGTCTCCATCTGACATGTTAGAACCATATGAACCATCCCCCAGCTCTGAGAACCTCGGAATGGTCTCCTATTCAGATGTTAGAACCATATGAACCATCTCCAGCTCTGAGTACCTTGGGGGTGGTCTCCTACTAACATGTTAGAACCATAAGAACCATCCTCCAGCTCTGAGTACCTCCGGGACTGGTCTCCATCTGACATGTTAGAACCATATGAACTAGCTCCAGCTCTGAGAACCTCAGGGACTGGTCTCCTGCTGACATTTTAGAACCATATGAACCATCTCCAGCTTTGAGGAACTCAGAGACCTTTTTTTTGTTTAGCACCATGACTAAGGAAGGTTGTTGGCACCACCATTTGGATGAGTTCCCTCACTGCATTGCTCTTCTGTTCAGACCGAGATTTTAACTGGAAGTACAATTGCCGTCCATATGGTTTTTACATTCGATAGGGATTCTTCATTCCTCACTCCAAGAAACGTTGGTAAGTTTTACAATGTAACTAAAACAATTCTATGAACATATGTTTACGAGTGTCTGTTTTAGTATTGTTAACTTACAATGGCATTATTTTTGTATTGTTTCAGTTTCACAAATTCCTCAGTAAATCCACCAAAATGTCACCGTGGAGTCATTAAGTCTGTTTAGCTGATTGGAGAGCTAGCTTGCGCAGCTAGTGGGTCCATGACGTTGACGAGCCGTTTTACTGCCCTGTTACAATTACGGTTTGGGAACAATTAAGGTATGTAAATAAACATTTTACAAAATCTTTGGAACCTATATAAATCTGTGATTTATAGTCCAGTTCGGCGTAAATTACGGATCAGCGTCGTTAGCTTTAGCTAGTATGCAAATATGTTTATTGTTTCAGTTTCACAAATTCCTCAGTAAATCCACCAAAACGTCACCGTGGAGTCATTGATACAGCATTATTCAAATGTAAATAACATTAACAGAGTCTATCATATAACATTATTCACATGTGAATAACATAAATACAGTCTATTATACATCATTATTTACATGTGAATAATATAAATGCAGTCTATTATACAGCATTATTCACATGTGAATAACATTAATACAGTCTATCATATAACATTACTCACATGTGAATAACATAAATACAGTCTATTATACATCATTGTATTTATATTATTCACATGTAAATAATGCTGTATAATAGACTGTATCTATGTTATTCACATGTAAATAATGCTGTATAATAGACTGTATTTATGTTATTCACATGTGAATAATGCTGTATAATACGGTATTTATAATATTCACATGTAAATAATGATGTATAATAGACTGTATTTATGTTATTCACATGTGAATAATGTTATATGATAGACTGTATTAATGTTATTCACATTTGAAAAATGCTGTATAATAGACTGCATTTGTGTTATTCACGTGTGAATAATGCTGATGTCAATGAACATTGGTACCAGTGAATAACATTAATACAGTCTATCATATAACATTATTCACATGTGAATAACATAAATACAGTCTATTATACATCATTGTATTTATATTATTCACATGTGAATAATGCTGTATAATAGACTGTATCTATGTTACTCACATGTAAATAATGCTGTATAATAGACTGTATTTATGTTATTCACATGTGAATAATGTTATATAATAGACTGTATTTATGTTATTCATGTGTGAATAATGCTGTATAATAGACTGTATTTATAATATTCACATGTAAATAATGATTTATAATAGACTGTATTTATGTTATTCACTTGTGAATAATGTTATATGACTGTATTAATGTTACTCACATTTGAATAATGCTGTATAATAGACTGCATTTATGTTATTCACATGTGAATAATGCTGTGTAATAGACTGTATTTATATTATTCACATGTGAATAAGGCTGTATAATAGACTGTATTTACATTATTAGCATTGAAAATAGTCTATTATACAGCACTATTCACATGTGAATAACATAGTCTATTATATAACATTATTCACACGTGAATAACATAAACACAGTCTATTATACAGCATTATTTACATGTGAAAAACATAAATACAGTATTATACAGCATTATTCACATGTGAATAACAAATTAATTTTATTATACAGAATTATTTACATGTGAATAACATAAATACAGTCTATCATAAAGCATTATTCACATGATCAGTACACATGTGTTAATAACTATAATAATAATAATTATTATTTTGGATTATAAAATCAATTTCTTTTTTTGGAACGTTTAAAAATGAGCGGTGCAGTTGTTGTGTCTCGATTTGTTATGACATTTCTGCATTTTGCTTACGTCCAAGACCATGGCAGTAGTGTATAGTCTAGTGTTTTGTTATTGTTGCGTCCCAGAGAGTGTTAATACTGTAAGTATTGTACTTATTACGCACCAGCTGTTTGGTTGTAACCTGCATCTTAGTTGTAGTTTTAATTAAAAAATTTGGAGGTGTTCTAATCGCCATGTCAAATTTGCTAATGCTAATCAGTAGCATGTCAATAGCAACGCCGATGTATATTAGCATCAGGCTAGCACATTTTGAGTTGTAATTTTAATAAAAGAAATTTGGAAGTGTTCGAATTGCCATGTAAAATTTGCTAATGCTAATCAGTAGCATGTCAATAGCAAAGCCGATGTATATTAGCATCAGGCTAGCACATTTTTAGTTGTAGTTTTAATTAAAAAATGTGGAGGTGTTCTATGCGCCATTTAAAATTTGCTAATGCTAATCAGTATCATGTCAATAGCAACGCCAATGTATATTTGCATCGGGCTAACACATTTTGAGTTGCAGTTTTAATAAAAAAAATTTGGAAGTGTTTAAGTGCCATTAAAATTTTGCTAATGCTAATCAGTAGTATGTCAATAGCAAAGCCGATGTATATTAGCATCAAGCTAGCACATTTTTAGTTGTAGTTTTAATAAAAACAATTTAGGTGTTTTAATCGCCGTGAAATTTTGCTAATGATAATCAGTAGCATGTCAATAGCTATGCCGATGTATACTAGCATCAGGCTAGCACGTTTTTAGTTGTAGTTTTAATAATTTTTTGGAGTTATTCTAATCACCACGTAAAATTTGCTAACGCTAATCAGTAGCATGTCAATAGCAACGCCGATGTATATTAGCATCAGGCAAGCACATTTTTAGTTGTAGTTTTAATGACAATTTTTTGGAGTTATTCCAATCACCACGTACAATTTGCTAATGCTAATCAGTACCATGTCAATAGCAAAGCCGATGTATATTAGTATTAGGCTAGCACATTTTTAGTTGTAGTTTTAATTAAAAAAAATTCAAAGTGTTCTAATTGCCATGTAAAATTTGCATCAGGCTAACACAAATTTTAGTTGTAGTTTTAATTAAAAAAAATGTGGAGGTGTTCTAAGCGCCATTTAAAATTTGCTAATGCTAATCAGTAGCATGTCAATAGCAACGCCAATGTATATTTGCATTAGGCTAACACATTTTGAGTTGCAGTTTTAATAAAAACAAATTTGGAAGTGTTTAAGCGCCATTTAAATTTTGCTAATGCTAATCAGTAGTATGTCAATAGCAAAGCCGATGTATATTAGCATAAGGCTAGCACATTTTTAGTTGTAGTTTTAATAAAAAACTATTTAGAGGTGTCCTAATCACCATGTAAAATTTGCTAATGCTAATTTTAGCATGTTAATAGCAAAGCCAATGTATATTAGCATCAGGCTAGCATATTTTTGGAAAAGTGAAGCCTTACTTTACTTACCATCCATCCATTTTTAACCGCTTATTCCCCTTTGGGGTCGCTGGTGCCTATCTCAGCTACAATCGGGCGGAAGGCGGCGTACACCCTGGACAAGTCGCCACCTCATAGCAGTTACTTTACCTACATTGGAGCTATTTTATGCGTCAATTTCTTTGTTAAAATTGAATTGTACTTTCAGTGAAGTGCGAATATTACATTTTACGTGAATCTGTGCCCAGTAGAATTGGTGCCTAAAAAAGTATTGGATTCCTTACCCAATTCCTAGTCGTCTCGTTGTTAACGAGCATTAAAAAACATAATTCTGTCCTCCAATGTTTCATCTCTTTGCTCTACTTGAAGCAGCAATGCCTTCCGGAGCTAAAAATAAGCATGCCTGCAGTCTGTAATATGGGTGGACCTGCCAGGACACCACTTCGGGTGTGCTCTTTTTGGCGCTAAAAGAATTGGCACCCGCGTTAATTTAGTAACAACTGTCCCTTATAGTTGCTTTAAATACAGAGGTAGCTCAAAAAGTGGAGAAAGTTTTATTTTACTTGAGGATATTATACTATACTATTGTTTTATACTACCAGTGAAGTTGGCAGGTTGTGTAAATGGTAAATAAAAAAAAATACAATGATCCCTTTTGACTTATATTCTATTGAATAGACTGCAAAGACAAGATACTTAATGTTCTAACTGGAAAACTTTGTTATCTTTTGCTGTATAATAGATTGTATTTGTTATTCACACGTGAATAATGCTGTATAACAGAATGTATTTGTTATTCACATGATGTGAATAATATGAATACAGTGTATTATACAGAATTATTTACATGTGAATAACATAAATACATGTATATATATATATATAAATATATATAAATAATATATGTATACAGCATCATTCACATGTGAATAACATGTGAATGATACTATAATCTATTATACAGCATTATTCACATGTGAATAATGTATACATAGACTATTTATGTTATTCACATGATGTGAATATAAATACGGTGTATTATACAGAATTATTTACATGTGAATAACAAATATATATATATATATATATATAAATATATGTATACAGCGTCATTCACATGTGAATAACATGTGAATGATGCTATAGTCTATTATACAGCATTATTCACATGTGAATAATGCTGTATAATAGACTGTATTTATGTTATTCACATGATGTCCATCCATCCATCCATTCTCTACCGCTTATTCCCTTTGGTGTCGCGGGGGCCGCTGGTGCCTATCTCAGCTACAATCGGGCGGAAGGCGGACGAGTCGTAACCTCATCGCAGGGCCAACACAGATAGACAGACAACACTCACACACTATACACACACACATATATATATATATATATATATATATATATATATATATATATATATATATATATATATATATATACAGCATCATTCACATGTGAATAACATGAATACAGTCTATTATACAGCATTATTCACATGTGAATAATGCTGTATAATAGACTGTATTTATGTTATTCACATTATGTGAATAATATAAATAAAGTGTATTATACAGCATTAGTCACATGTGAATAACATAAATACAGTCTATTATACAGCATTATTCACATGTGAAAAATGCTGTATAATACTGTATTTATGTTATTGACATGTGAATAATATAAATAAAGTCTGTTATTGTATATATATTATATACATCATTATTCACATGTGAATAATATAAATACAGTCCATTATACAGCATTTTTCACATGTGAATAATATACAGTCAATTATACAGCATTATTCACATGAAGGCGGCTTAATAAAACTAACAAACTTGTTTTTCGTCGGCGAAACCTCCCGGCCGTGACCTGATTGCACAAACCGCTGGACCGGTTGCACGGCCGACATTTCAAAAGGTTGTACTTTGGGGGTATGGGGGGGGGGGGGGGGGTCTGCTCCCCCGGCATCTCATTAAGGAGAGAAGGATTGAAGCGACAAGACGGCGGATGAAGTGATGCTTCTTTAAAAAATGAAAAGTGGGAGGAGGCGGGCTAGAAGGAGTCTCTCTCAGACGCCACACGGGGCCGCTAAGGAGCTCATCAAAGATCCACCTCGGGGGGGCTAATCATCCGCCGAAGTGCCTTTTGATTTATTCATCCGCATGGAAACTTCCGCTTACTGCTTTTAACGTCAGACCCAGTTGGATGAACCTTCAGCTACGACCAAATATGGACGTGTTGTTGAAGCCTTCTGGACGCTTTTAGTGACGTTAACACTTATTAGGAATATCCTCTTTTTTTTGGAGCATTTAGTGTCTGGGTATTTCTTTTTAATGAGCGAAAATGTCTTCCTCATTATGACCTTTGCTCTGACCTCTGACCCCCTCGTGTTATTTCCGGAGCTTGCAGGCTAGCGAGGCGTAACCAGGCAGAGTAGGAGAAATAAAGCCTGTTTATTTCTGTTGGTAGCCCCATAAATACTGTCATTTTTGCACATAAAAGGGGTCATATTATTTGTTTTCTTCATTTAAAAGACTTCCTTTTGGTCGACATAACATGTAAATGCTGGCTCTTTGCTCAAAATGTTGCATAGAAGCCGCTTTCTGGCCATTTCTTCAGAATAAGCCATTTCATTAACGTGCCTCCACCTTGACAGTTTCTTCTCCTTGCTATCTTTGTAGTATTTTAGCGCTTTTATAGCGAGTCTACCGACAGATTAAGTTAGAACTGTGCGCTACTTTGTATTAGAAAGGAAGTTATGGACTACAAAGGCGGACGCGCGCACATTTTCGGGACTTATGCAGATCCCAAATACAGATCAGCAGGTACCGATAGGTAAGGAAAGTTGGTTTTGCATAATATTTTGCAAAACAAAACGCCAAATAGGTGGCATTTTGTGGTCCTTATTATACACACACATCAACAACACCCGTATGTTGAAGCATAGTACAATCCGTCAAGCGGTGCGGCTTCATAGCTTACCAAAGTCGTACTAAAAACAATTTGACAGATTTTTGAGCACTGCGTGTAATGTTCTATACCCTCAAAGGAATGTCAAAGTTGGGGGCTTGCTCGCTCGCATCATTTATTGAACAGGCGTCAACCTGCAGTCCACACGTATCTCTTATGTTTGACTGCCATCTACTGGTCACACTTTATCATTACCCCATGTACCGAGGTTAGGAAGCACAACCGGGCTATAAGGCACACTGTCGATTTTTGGGAAAATGAAAGGATTTAAAGTGCGCCTTGTAGTCCGAAATTTATAGGACACACTGCCGAAGAGCGGCTCTATTTTCATACAAAAGGCACGCATTTAAGGAGTTATATTATGATTTTTTTCTGAATTTAATAGACTTCCTTGTGGTCGACATAACATGTAATGCTGGTTCTTTGCTCAAAATGTTGCATGGATGATGTTTTACACATCTTCAAGCCGCTTTCTGGCCGTTTCTTCAGAATGTGCCATTTCATTAACGTGCCTCCACTTTGACAGTGTCTTCTCCTCGCTATTGTTGTAGCTTTTAGCGCTTCTATAGCGAGTCTACCGACAGATTAAGTTAGAACTGTGCGCTACTTTGTATTACGAAGGAGCTTATGGACTACAAAGGCGGAAGCGCGCGCATTTTCGGGATTTATGCAGATCCCAAATACAGATCAGCAGGTACCGATAGATAAGGAAAGTTGGTTTTGCAATGGAACGTCAAAGTTTGGGACTTGCTTGCTCGTATCATTTATTGAACAGGCGTCAACCTGCAGTCCACACGTATCTCTTATGTGTGACTGCCATCTACTGGTCACACTTTATCATTACACCATGTACCTAAGCCCGAAGTCTTATAGTCCGAAAAATAGAAAAAAAATCTATTAAACAAAATCCTAAATAGATTTGTTAAAAGAGAAAGTAATTGTAATTTAAAAGGAATTGAGATTTTTTTAATAGATTGGAATGAGAGTGTGAATGTTGTCGGTCCATCTGTGTTGGCCCCTGCGATGAGGTGGCGACTTGTCCAGGGTGTACACCGCCTTCCGCCTCATTGTATCTGAGATAGGCTAAAGCAGGGGAAAATAATTTTTCTTTAGTATGTTGTTTTTTTTTTGAGCACAAACATGACCCAAACCTTCCCCGATTGTTAGAAAGCCCACTATTTAATATGTTAGCGTGTACGCTAAACTGATGAGACGTCGTTTTGTCCTACTAATTTTGGCGGTTCTTGAACTCACCATAGTGGTGGACTGTGACGCAACAGTTTGTTGTACATGTAAAATCATCCACTCCTTTGTCTCATTTTGTCCACCACATGTTTTATGCTGTGCATAAATGCACACAGTTGAGCGACTTGTGTGGAGTGCTAATCAGGCATATTTGGTCAGTGCAAGCTAATCAATGCTAACATGCTATTTAGGCTAGCTGTATGTACATATTGCATCATTATGCCTCATTTGCAGATATATTTGAGCTAATATCCTTTAATTGTATCCTCTTTGTATATAATTTAGTTTCGCATGTCTCATGACACATTATCTGTATATAATATTGGCTGCATTTCAGATAGTTGTTCCAGACCACAGCAAACGTTACCCAGCTTTCAAAACTTTAACTTGGACACACACCAAGCCAGTCATTTCCAGTAAAAATGTGTAGAATAAATATGACACTTCAACCTGCGACACGTAGTCGTTTTTAAGAAAAGGGCAACAATGTATTTTGTAAACAAATGTAAAATGTCATCCTTTCCACATATAATGTTAGTGAATATCGTTACCTGGGTGTCACTTTAGACCCAACACTTAAAAAAAACAACCATATCAAACAGATGTGCCAGAGTCTTAAATAAATCAAAAAAAAGTTCAAATGTATCAGGAATTCATTAAAACTGGAGGCAGCTCAAAATTATTTCAGCAATCAAAGCTGCTCACACGGTCACTAAGGTGGCCACTATGATTGACACATCAACTTAATGTGTATTATATAACATGTTGGCAAGCACAGTGACTCTGAGGCCATTGGAAACTTTGCACAAACGATCCGCTCAAAATCCATGCACCAGCGCCACTTAAGCACTTTGTCCAGTTTACATCTGCTGTGACAACTAGAAACACATGAGCCTCCACCAGGGGGCAGTGTAGCGTACCCGGATGTAAAACACCTTTTGCACAATCAGCCTTTTCCTATAAAGCCATGAAGGAATGAAACGACCTCACAACAAACTTGAAAAGTCTAACAGATTACTCTTCATTCACAATTGAAGTTAAAAAGCTGCTCACACGGTCAATAAGGTGGCCACTATGTTTAACACATCAACTTAATGTGTATTATATTTATCTGTGTGTCTGTTAAAATCATGGTTGTTTTTACAAATGATGACAGATGGGAACAAGAGCTCTTTAGACTATTTAACTAAAATGTTGATAGTAGGCTAGTATAGCTAATATAGACACTTACGTCATCCGTTGTCTTAACTATAAGACTTATATACGGCTTTTGATTTTTTGCGGCTGCGGACAGATTTGTTTCTTGTATTTTTGGTCCAAAATGGCTGTTTCAACGTTTTGGGTTGCCGACCCCTGATCCAGTGGACCAGACCACAGTTAAGTCGGCGAAAACGCGGTCGTTCATAAACAAATTAATATTTTAACGCGGTCTGGTAGCTGGGGATGACTGGTTGAGATGCGAGCTTCGCGACCAGCTTGCCCGTCCTGTGTGACATGTTTCGCCTCGTCCTCCAGTGATAACGCTACTTGTAAGAACCACAGTTTACTGACTCCGAGGGAGTGGATCCGTTTCTTCCAGTCGTCGAAAATAGGTATCAACGTTTAGCCTTTAGACGGCTCCGAGACAAGAATATTAGTCCCGTTTCCCATGGATGATTTGACCCAGCTGGGCCACTTAAGCACTTTGTCCAGTTGACATCTGCTGTGACAACTAGAAACACTTGAGCCTCCACTAGGGGGCAGTGTAGCGTACCCGGATGTAAAACACTTTTTGCACAATCTGCCTTTTCGTATAAAGCCATGAAGGAATGAAACAACCTCACAACAAACTTGAAAAGTCAAACAGATTACTCTTCATTCACAATTGAAGTTAAAAAGCTGCTCACACGGTCAATAAGGTGGCCACTATGTTTAACACATCAACTTAATGTGTATTATATTTATCCGTGTGTCTGTTAAAATCATGGTTGTTTTTACAAATGATGACAGATGGGAACAAGAGCTCTTTACACTATTTAACTAGAATGTTGATAGTAGGCTAGTATAGCTAATATAGACACTTACGTCATGTGTTGTCTTAAATATAAGACTTATATACGGCTTTTGATTTTTTGCGGCTGCGGATAGATTTGTTTCTTGTATTTTTGGTCCAAAATGGCTGTTTCAACGTTTTGGGTTGCCGACCCCTGATCCAGTGGACCAGACCACAGTTAAGTCGGCGAAAACGCGGTCGTTTATAAACAAATTAATATTTTAACGCGGTCTGGTAGCTGGGGATGACTGGTTGAGATGCGAGCTTCGCGACCAGCTTGCCCGTCCTGTGTGACATGTTTCGCCTCGTCCTCCAGTGATAACGCTACTTGTAAGAACCACAGTTCACTGACTCCAGGGGAGTGGATCCGTTTCTTCCAGTCGTCGAAAATATGTATCAACGTTTAGAATTTAGACGGCTCCGAGACAAATATATTAGTCCCGGTTCCCACGGATGAATTGACCCAGCTTGGCCACTTAAGCACTTTGTCCAGTTTACATCTGCTGTGACAACTAGAAACACTTGAGCCTCCACTAGGGGGCAGTGTAGCATACCCGGATGTAAAACACTTTTTGCACAATCAGCCTTTTTGTATAAAGCCATGAAGGAATGAAACAACCTCACAACAAACTTGAAAAGTCTAACAGATTACTCTTCATTCACAATTGAAGTTAAAAAGCTGCTCACACGGTCAATAAGGTGGCCACTATGTTTAACACATCAACTTAATGTGTATTATATTTATCCGTGTGTCTGTTAAAATCATGGTTGTTTTTACAAATGATGACAGATGTGAACAAGAGCTCTTTAGACTATTTGACTAAAATGTTGATAGTAGGCTAGTATAGCTAATATAGACACTTACGTCATGTGTTGTCTTAACTATAAGACTTATATACGGCTTTTGATTTTTTGCGGCTGCGGACAGATTTGTTTCTTGTATTTTTGGTCCAAAATGGCTGTTTCAACGTTTTGGGTTGCCGACCCCTGATCCAGACCACAGTTAAGTCGGCGAAAACGCGGTCGTTTATAAACACATTAATATTTTAACGCGGTCTGGTAGCTGGGGATGACTGGTTGAGATGCGAGCTTCGCGACCAGCTTGCCCGTCCTGTGTGACATGTTTCGCCTCGTCCTCCAGTGATAACGCTACTTGTAAGAACCACAGTTTACTGACTCCGGGGGAGTGGATCCGTTTCTTCCAGTCGTCGAAAATAGGTATCAACGTTTAGAATTTAGACGGCTCCGAGACAAGAATATTAGTCCCGGTTCCCATGGATGAATTGACCCGGCTGGGCCACTTAAGCACTTTGTCCAGTTTACATCTGCTGTGACAACTAGAAACACACAAGCCTTCACCAGGGGGCAATGTAGCGTACCCGGATGTAAAACACTTTTTGCACAATCAGCCTTTTCGTATAAAGCTACGAAGGAATGAAACGACCTCACAACAAACTTGAAAAGTCTAACAGATTACTCTTCATTCACAATTGAAGTTAAAAAGCTACTCACACGGTCAATAAGGTGGCCACTATGTTTAACACATCAACTTAATGTGTATTATATTTATCTGTGTGTCTGTTAAAATCATGGTTGTTTTTACAAATGATGACAGATGGGAACAAGAGCTCTTTACACTATTTAACTAGAATGTTGATAGTAGGCTAGTATAGCTAATATAGACACTTACGTCATGTGTTGTCTTAACTATAAGACTTATATACGGCTTTTGATTTTTTGCGGCTGCGGACAGATTTGTTTCTTGTATTTTTGGTCCAAAATGGCTGTTTCAACGTTTTGGGTTTCCGACCCCTGATCCAGTGGACCAGACCACAGTTAAGTCGGCGAAAACGCGGTCGTTTATAAACAAATTAATATTTTAACGCGGTCTGGTAGCTGGGGATGACTGGTTGAGATGCGAGCTTCATGACCAGCTTGCCCGTCCTGTGTGACATGTTTCGCCTCGTCCTCCAGTGATAACGCTACTTCTAAGAACCACAGTTTACTGACTCCAGTCGTCAAAAATAAGTATCAACGTTTAGAGTTTAGACGGCTCCGAGACAAGAATATTAGTCCCGGTTCCCATGGATGATTTGACCCAGCTGGGCCAGGCTCAATTTACCCGTCAACTTCAATGCATGTCCAGGGTGAATCTTGCCTCACTTAAGTCCGAGGGCTAGACTCCAGGCCTAAACCCGACCCCCCTCCACACAAAATGGATAATCCGGATGACTGAACAACAACGAGTGACTAGCGACTATTCGGACTTTAGGTTTTAAAGTTACGGACCGTCCAGGGTTATATAAGACCATTTCAAGAGTAAAAAGAAAACGTTCCGGCTTCACCCATTTGTCCGCTCCACTCCTCCCTGCGCTCCGGCGCTAATAAGAAGAAGTGGAACGCGCTTTGTGTCGCTGCCACATCTCATCAGCCATCAGGCATGTCTGACAAACATGGCGGCGGAGACGGAGCGTGGTACACGGACATGCATGATCGGGTCTGGTGAATAGCGGGGAGTGAGTAGAACGCTGAACGAGACGATGAGGAAGAAAACAAAAAAAAAACAAAAAAAACAACCTGCAGCCGGCTGCTTTACAGGAAAATAAGTAATTACCACTTGTCACCGCGCCTTACGGCTCAATCCCCCGTCATTGTGGATGTAGACAACCCCAAAAAAGTGACGAGAGACGGAATTTTTGTCGGGGTGAGGATAGATGTGGGGGTCTAGGAGGAGAAAACGCTGGTAGAAACAACCGTGTTCGCCCTTTCAACCTGCACTTATGTGGCGACACAAGTAGTTTGTGTGCCATGTCGTTCCAGACCACAGCAAACGTTACCCAGCTTGCCAAAGATTGACGGAAGATGCCTTGGACACACAAATCTATACTTTTGGCCATTAAAAGCCAGTCATTTCCAGTAAAATATGTGTAGAACAAATATTACATTTTAACATTTCTGTCAACAAAGACTTGCTTCGGCGCTGGTGCCTATCTCAGCTAAAATCGGGCGGAAGGCGGCGTACACCCTGGACAAGTCGCCACCTCATCACAGGGCTGGTTGTGATACTAATGAATCATATTCGGGACTATACCGCCTCTGGAAAGTACAGGTAAGCCCCCCGCCCTACTCCCCCGCCGTCCTCATGTTGTCTCATTACTGGTTTACGAGCAGAGGAGCATGTTCGGCAGCACACAATCACAGAGTACTTACAAGAGGACACGGTGTGTAGACAGAAAAGGGAGAACGGACGTATTTTGGCTTAAAAACTAAAGATAAAGGTGAAGTTATAACACAGTGTTTTTCAATCTTTTTTTGAGCCAAGGCATTTTTTTGGAGTTTGAAAAATTGCGGAGGCACAACACCAGCAGAAATAATAAAAAAAAAAAAGAAACTCAGTTGGATATGACTTTAAACCATAACCAAGCACGCGTCAATATAGCTCTTGTCTCAAAGTAGGTGTACTGTCACCACCTGTCACATCACGCCATGACTTATTTGGAGTTTTTGGCTGTTTTCCTGTTTTCTTCTCTTGAGCTCCTATTTTGGTGGCTTTTTTTTCTTTTTTTTTGCTGTTTTTCTGTAGCACTTTCATGTCTTCCTTTGAGTGATATTTCCAGCCTCTACTTTGTTTCAGCAATCAAGAATATTTCAGTTGTTTTTATCCTTCTTTGTGGGGACATTGTGATTGGATGTACTTTGTAAGTCTTTGCTGTCGTCCAGCATTCTTTTTTTGTTTACTTTGCAGCCAGTTGAGTTGTAGTTTCGTTCTGCATGGCCTTCCCTAAGCTTCAATGCCTTTTCTTAGGGGCACTCCCCTTTTGTTTATTTTTGGTTTAAGCATTAGACACCTTTTTACCTGCACCCTGCCTCCAGCTGTTTCCGACATCTACAAAGCAATTAGCTACCGGCTGCCACCTACTGATATGGAAGGCTATTACACGGTTACTCTGCAAAGCTCTAGACAGCACCGACACTCAACAACAAAACATAATTTGCAGACTATAATTACTGGTTGGCTAAACACATTTTTAACCCAAATAAGTGAAATTACATAATCTCCCACGGCACTCCAGACTGTATCTCACGGCACACTAGTGTAGCGTGGCTAAAGTCCAGCCCCAGTCGACAGTGTTGTAGCTACACCGCCGTGACGCAGACAGAGCAGAGACAAGGTGATATCACCAGCATCAACACATTTGCATTTTTGTATAATCAGATATGTCTTGCCCCCTTCCTTCAGCGACAGCTTCAGTGATGTAAACACGGACCTACCAAATAAATAGAGGTAGCACGCGGGCTGGACTTTTAGCATGTAGTTTGGATCTGTAACTAGAATACAGCCCAAAAACACGTGGCTCCTCATTGAGCCAAATTGAACTCTGTCTCTGCATGATTCCTTGCTTCTTGTCTGTTTAATAGATGTCATCAGTTTTTTTTGAAACCGATGACATTTCTTTCCATGTTCTAGTCAATATCCTTTAAAAGTCTAATAGTCCCCACTTTGCAATGCATACAGCGGGCTGTGACCAGTAGATCAATTTTAGGGAACCCCCGTGGAGATGTCAGACCGCGGCCATATCCGATATTCCCTTCTGTTGGAGACAGTTATTGACTTTGTTCTGTCTGGGTCAACTGAAGCTACAGTGTTTGTAAAAACCAGCGCCGGCACAGAGTCCAACTCACGTAAACCACGGCACAATACGAGACTCTACGACCGTGCGTGACAGTAGTCTGTACAATCCTCATACTGTACATGCCAATATACCAGCGCTTATTGACAGTTTTCTTCAACGCTTGACCAAACACGTCTTGAGAATAGATACGAGGTTTTGGTCCATGTTGAGGTGTCAGGAATACACCGGAACAAACGTGACCACGGCACAATACAAGACTCTACGACCATGCGTGACAGTAGTCTGTGCAACCCTCATCCTGTACATGCCAATGACAGTTTTCTTCAACACTTGACCAAACACGTCTTGGTCCATGTTGAGATGTCAGGAATACACCGGAACAAACGTGACCACGCCACAATACAAGACTCTACGACCGTGTGTGACAGTAGTCTGTACAACCCTCATCCTGTACATGCAAATGTACCAGCGCTTATTAACAGTTTTCTTCAACGCTTGACCAAACACGTCTTGAGAATAGATACGAGGTTTTGGTCCATGTTGAGATGTCAGGAATACACCGGAACAAACGCGACCACGGTACAACACAAGACTCTACGACCGTGCTTGACAGTAGTCTGTACAACCCTCATCCCGTACATGCCAATGACAGTTTTCTTCAACACTTGACCAAACACGTCTTGGTCCATGTTGAGATGTCAGGAATACACCGGAACAAACCTGACCACGGCACAGTACGAGACTCTCCGACCGTGGGTGAGAGGAGTCTGTACAACCCTCATCCAGTACATGCCAGTGTACTAGCGCTTATTAATAGTTTTCTTCAAGGCTTGACCAAACACGTCTTGAGAGGAGATCCGAGGTTTTGGTCCAGGGTGAGATGTCAGGAATGCACCGGACCAGTTGACTATGAATCTCAACGAAATAAACCCTGGTCGTAGTAACGACAGAGAGGGCTGGCTAGAACTGGTCAACAGATCGTCCGTGGTGCCCCAACTACCATCCGGGGTTATGGTATAGGTTAAGGTTAGGGTTTGTAGTAACGATGCGAGATGTTTCCACGGAGTGCCGAGCCCGGGCAAGGCATCTTCGCGTCAGTGCGGCGTGAACAGTGACGTCTCTCTCGGGATCTTAGGCACCCAGGATGCGGTGAAGCTTTAAGGAGGGACAACCGGCAATTAGAGCAGGGCAACGATTCAAACTACACGACACTAGCGGCTACTTCATTTGACAGGATTAGAGGCTTGGAGAATGAGAGGGGGGGGGTTGAATAACCAAATGCAGGAGGACAATAAAATCCAGCTTAACAGGATTTTCCCTGAGTCTCTGGGCCAGGTATGAGCAATTATTTGGACTCCGGGGTCACAGTGGTCAATAGAAATGCGTCTGGAGGACGGTATGTGTGTGCGTCAGATGATCAGAATCAGGCGTCCTAATCACAGGTGGACAAAATCTAGTACTTAGGCATGGAGACCATTTCTACGAACATCTGCGAAAGAATGGGGCCGCTTTCAATGATTTTCAGCGTGGAACTGTCATAGGATGCCACCTCTGCAACAAATCCAGTCGTGAAAAATCCATAGGAAAAAAGACCAGACTTCCGTAGTATGGTCAGATCAACTTGGGCGATGCGATTTGAATGTGTTGTTCATAGAGTGGTCTCCCAAAGCTTTGGAATAAAATGTCAAAATAGCTAGTCTGTCTGGGATTCATTTAAAACCAGCATCATCGAAAGAACTTGGGGGGTGACTAGTAGCTTAAATTCCCCAAAAGAGGAAGATCTGGTCAAAACGCAACAGTCGCTACATCATTAAGTGCAAGTCAAAACTCGACAATGCAAAGCGGACGCCTTTTTCAACAACACCCGGAAACGCCGCCGGCTTCGCTGGGCCCCGAGCTCATCTAAGATGGACTAATGAAAAGTGGGAAACTGTTTCTGTGGTCTGAGAAGTCCACATTTGAACTGTGTTCTAAGCGCAAAGTTGAAAATGGGGGTGTTTTACTGCCCAAGGCATGGGTAACTTACACATCTGTGAAGGCACCATTAATGCTGAAAAGTACATAAAGGTTTTGGAGCTACATGTGTTGTTTTTATCATGGACGCCCCTGCTTATTTCAGCAAGACAATGCCAAGCCACGTGTTACAACAGCGTGGCTTCGTA
This sequence comes from Nerophis ophidion, assembly GCF_033978795.1. Classification (NCBI taxonomy): domain Eukaryota; kingdom Metazoa; phylum Chordata; class Actinopteri; order Syngnathiformes; family Syngnathidae; genus Nerophis; species Nerophis ophidion. The sequence goes on along the minus strand of NC_084618.1, from coordinate 22,354,145 downwards.
GTAAAAGAGTGTAGGTACTAGTCCAGACCGGATTTGCAAATCATTGTATTCTGTTTTTTTTTTACCATTTACACAAAGTTCCGACTTCACTGGTTTGGGTTTCGTACTAAAGCTGCTCTTCAATGGCGTGTTTGGGGCATTACTTTAAGGCAGGGGTGTCCAAACTTTTTCCACTGAGGGCCGCGCACTGAAAAATCAAAGCAAGCTGGGGCCATTTTGATATTTTTTATTTTAAAAACCAATACAATATATGTATAAACATATACATTTAGGCCTCCACTCAGGCTTGATCCCGGGCACATCGAAGGGTTTTGGTCAAAAAAATATTAAAAATGTGTCATTATTTAGTATTATTCTTATCATTATAGGCTTAAATCTCTTGATCAACATTAGATCTGTCAATATAACATTTAAAAAAAAAAATTAAGTTGTATGCTCCTTTTGTCAAACAAAACCATTTTTTGTAGAAACAACTAAATAGGCAATATTTTCACCAAATGACATTTTTAAGTGGAATATTCAAATTACATAATAATTCTAGCTTTAAAAAGGTCAATCCGTCATAACAACATTTGTCATAATAGTTTTTTAAAGCTAAAAATCACACTAAAATTATGGGGGATCCCAAACGGTCCTATTCATTAAAGCAGGGGTCACCAACACGGTGCCCGCAGGCACCAAGTCGCCCGTAAGGACCAGAGGTGTCGCCCGCTGGCCTGTTCTAAAAATAGCTCAAATAGCAGCACTTACCAGTGAGCTGCCTCTATTTTTTAAATTGTATTTATTTACTAGCAAGCTGGTCTCGCTTTGCTCGGCATTTTTAATTCTAAGAGAGACAAAACTCAAATAGAATTTGAAAATCCAAGAAAATATTTTAGAGACTTGGTCTTCCCTTGTTTAAATAAATTCATTTATTTTTTTACTTTGCTTCTTATAACTTTCAGAAAGACAATTTTCGAGAAAAAATACAACCTTAAAAATGATTTTAGGATTTTTGAACACATATACCTTTTTACCTTTTAAATTCCTTCCTCTTCTTTCCTGACAATTTAAATCAATGTTCAAGTATATATATTTTTTATTGTAAAGAATAATAAATACATTTTTATTTAGTTCTTCATTTTAGCTTCTGTTTTTATGACGAAGAATATTTGTGAAATATTTTTTCAAACTTATTATGATTAAAATAAAATAAAAATATTCTGGCAAATCTAGAAAATCTTTAGAATCAAATTTGAATCTTATTTCAAAGTCTTTTGAATTTCTTTTAAAATTTTTGTTCTGGAAAATCTACAAGAAATAATGATTTGTCTTTGTTAGAAATATAGATGGGTCCAATTTGTTATATATTCTAACAAAGTGCAGATTGGATTTTAAGCTATTTAAAACATGTCATCAAAATCTAAAATTAATCTTAATCAGGAAAAATTACTAATAATGTTCCATGAATTATTATTTTTTTATTTTTTCAAAAAGATTCGAATAAGCTAGTTTTTCTCTTCATTATTTTCAGCTGAATTTTGAATTTTAAAGAGTCGAAATTGAAGATAAACTATGTTTCAAAATTAAATTTTCATTTTTTTCCTGTTTTCTCCTCTTTTAAACCGTTCAATTAAGTGTTTTTTTCCCCATTTATTCTCCACAAAAGGAAAAAATAAAGGAATGACAGACAGAAATACCATTTTTGTATATATATATATATATATAGATTTATTTATTAAAGGTAAATCGAGCAAATTGGCTATTTCTAGCAATTTACTTAAGTGTGTATCAAACTGGTGGCCCTTCGCATTAATCAGTACCCAAGAAGTAGCTCTTATTTTCAAAAAGGTTGGTGACCCCTGCATTAAAGTATATGAAATTATTTTGTTTACTTTTAATACAATAATCTCGAGATCAACTTCGGATTTATCCGTCAATTTTAAGTTTTATTGTTTATATTTTTTTGTTTGTTCGTTTTAAAACAAAAACGTGAGGCAAACACAAAATATGCAACATTTTACACAAAAAATATCTCAAAGCGGAATATTTAACGTGACGTAATTGGTGCCTTGAATAGGTCAATAATTCATAATGACATTAATTTTGATTCATTATTTTTTTTTAAAGAAAGAAACAGCCTGCATGGCAGCTTTGTGTTATTAGAGTCAACATCACAACATTTTCTTGTTAAATTTCACCTGTTTGCTCTTTTATGCCACTGTTTGTGTTTTGTAGTTTTTTAATCATATTTTTAGAATGTGTTGTGGGGCCGTGAAAAAATTGCCCCCGGGCCGCAAATGCACTTTGGACACCCCTGCTTTAAGGTCAAAAAGTCACGACGAGCAAACTCCAAACGCCTCGCACCCACAATCATCCCAGCGCTGGGACGGGCTGAAGGGAAAGAAGAAAAAAAAAAAGTAAAAGTACTCCGCACGGAAGGAGGGAATTAATGGAAAGTAATTAAGGATGCGAGCGTCTCTCCGGGGGGGGGGGGGGGGATTGCGGGTGGGAGCTCTTCTGCGCCATCAATCAGCAGTCTTCGCTTCTGCCGAGACTCAGAGCGCTAATCATTCATCGCGCCGCCGAGCTGCGATGAAGTCAAAGAAAAGTTTCTCAAAGCCGCTCCAGTTGGGAACCCGGAAAAAAAAAAAAACACACACACACAAAAAACTGCGACTGATGAGACGGCCAAAGACGATGACGCGGCGTCAAAGAAGAGCTGACAGGTTATTTTGGTGCGGAAACAACAAGAGCAACATGACGCCTTCACTTCCGCTCCTTGGTTTTGCTGATGCTTATATAAGACCATAGTTTTAAAAGCCTACTGAAATGAGATTTTCTTATTCAAACGGGGATAGCAGGTCCATTCTATGTGTCATACTTGATCATTTCGCGATATTGCCATATTTTTGCTGAAAGGATTTAGTAGAGAACTTCCACGATAAAGTTGGCAACTTTTGGTCGCTAATAAAAAAGCCTTGCCTGTACTGCAAGTAGCAGACGATGTGCGTGTGACGTCACGGGTTGTGGAGCTCCTCACATCACAGTAGAAGCATTTAAGTCTCCCCTTAAAACTCATTTGTATACCCTAGCCTTTAAATAGACTCCCTTTTTAGACCAGTTGATCTGCCGTTTCTTTTGTTTTTCTCCTATGTCCCACTCTCCCTTGTGGAGGGGGTCCGGTCCGATCCGGTGGCCGTGTACTGCTTGCCTGTGTATCGGCTGGGGACATCTCTGTGCTGCTGATCCGCCTCCGCTTGGGATGGTTTCCTTCTGGCTCCGCTGTGAACGGGACTCTCGCTGCTGTGTTGGATCCGCTTTGGACTGGACTCTCGCGACTGTGTTGGATCCATTATGGATTGAACTTTCACAGTATCATGTTAGACCCGCTCGACATCCATGGCTTTCCTCCTCTCCAAGGTTCTCATAGTCATCATTGTCACCGACGTCCCACTGGGTGTGAGTTTTCCTTGCCCTTATGTGGGCCTACCGAGGATGTCGTAGTGGTTTGTGCAGCCCTTTGAGACACTAGTGATTTAGGGCTATATAAGTAAACATTGATTGATTGATTGATTGACATCTGAACATTGTTAACAATCATGGCCACCAGCAGCGAGAGCGATTCGGACCGAGAAAGTGACGATTTCCCCATTAATTTGAGCGAGGATGAAAGATTCGTGGATGAGGATAGTAAGAGTGAAGGACTAGAAAAAAAAAAAAAGGCAAGGGCAGTGAGAGCGATTGTTAACAATCATGGCCACCAGCAGCGAGAGCGATTCGGACCGAGAAAGCGACGATTTCCCCATTAATTTGCGTGAGGATGAAAGATTCGTGGATGAGGATAGTGAAAGTGAAGGACTAGAGGAAAAACAAAAAAGGCAAGGGCAGTGAGAGCGATTGTTAACAATCATGGCCACCAGCAGCGAGAGCGATTCGGAACGAGAAAGCGACGATTTCCCTATTAATTTGAGCGAGGATGAAAGATTCGTGGATGAGGAAAGTTAGAGTGAAGGACTAGAATTTACCTTTAACTCTGTTATTAATAATAATTAATGATATTTATCTTTGTGGAAACACAGATCATCTTAATGCTTTATCACAATAAATATATCTTTTTGATTACATGTTTTAAATAGGTTAAAATCCAATCTGCACTTTGTTAGAATATATAACCAATTGGACCAAGCTATATTTCTAACAAGGACAAATCATTATTTCTTCTAGATTTTCCAGAACAAAAATTTGCAAAGAAATTCAAAAGACTTTGAAATAAGATTTAAACCTGATTCTACAGATTTTCTAGATTTGCCAGAATATTTTTTGGGAATTTTAATCATTTTCGTTGAAGAAACAGAAGCTAAAATGAAGAATTAAATTAAAATGTATTTATTATTCTTTACAATAAAAAAAATATATACTTGAACATTGATTTAAATTGTCAGGAAAGAAGAGGAAGGAATTTAAAAGGTAAAAAGGTATATGTGTTTAAAAATCCTAAAACCATTTTTAAGGTTGTATTTTTTCCTCTAAAATTGTCTTTCTGAAAGTTAAAAGGAGCAAAGTAAAAATATAAATGAATTTATTTAAACAAGTGAAGACCAAGTCTTTAAAATATTTTTTTGGATTTTCAAATTCTATTTGAGTTTTGTCTCTCTTAGAATTAAAAATGTCGAGCAAAGCGAGACCAGTTTGCTAGTAAATAAATAAATTAAAAAAAATAAAGGCAGCTCACTGGTAAGTGCTGCTATTTGAGCTATTTTTAGAACAGGCCAGCGGGCGACTCATCTGGTCCTTACGGGTGACCTGGTGCCCGCGGGCACCGCGTTGGTGACCACCGCTCTAATGTGTAATTTGTTACAGCTCACGCAAAGTCTGCACGCAATTGCCAATCTGCACACCTGGTATTGATGAGGGCGAGCTGGATAAAAGACTAGTGGAACGGCGGCGGGAACTCAGTTTTCATGTTGTACAGTAAGCGACTACTTAATGCTCTATTCTTGTTTTTCTCTCCGTGGCTTGACTTGTCCCCTTGTTTTCTCCCGTGTCCCCGCAGTACCCGGATCCCCTACCTGCCCCATGGACTGCCTCGTTCCTCGTATCTCGTTCAACACTTGGGTAACACACACTTCAGTTCAATTCTACGCATAGTCTTACACCATACACACGCTTCAGTTTTGTCACACTTCAGTTCCTTAGTTTATTAGGTAGTTTAGTTTATTATTCTTATATATATATATTGACTATGTATATATATATATATATATATAATAAATTATTGAACATTACCATCCTCTAGTGTCTGTTTGCCGTCATCTCCCCTTAGTCAAAACATAACTACGACAACAACATAGACTCTAGTGTCTGTTTGCCGTCATCTCCCCTTAGTCAAAACATAACTACAACAACAATACAGACTCTAATGTCTGTTTGCCGTCATCTCCCCTTAGTCAAAACATAACTACAACAACAACACAGACTCTAGTGTCTGTTTGCCGTCATCTCCCCTTAGTCAAAACATAACTACGACAACAACACAGACTCTAGTGTCTGTTTGCCGCAATCTCCCCTTAGTCAAAACATAACTACGACAACAACACAGACTCTAGTGTCTGTTTGCCGTCATCTCCCGTTAGTAAAAACATAACTACGACAACACAGACTCTAGTGTCTGTTTGCCGTCATCTCCCCTTAGTCAAAACATAACTACAACAACAACACAGACTCTAGTGTCTGTTTGCCGTCAACTCCCCTTAGTCAAAACATAACTACAACAACAACACAGACTCTAGTGTCTGTTTGCCCTCATCTCCCCTTAGTCAAAAGATAACTACAACAACAACACAGACTCTAGTGTCCGTTTGCCGTCATCTCCCCTTAGTCAAATCATAACTACAACACAGACTCTAGTGTCTGTTTGCCGTCATCTCCCCTTAGTCAAAACATAACTACGACAACAACACAGACTCTAGTGTCTGTTTGCCGTCATCTCCCCTTAGTCAAAACATAACTACAACAGCAACACAGACTCTAGTGTCTGTTTGCCGTCATCTCCCCTTAGTCAAAACATAACTACAACAGCAACACAGACTCTAGTGTCTGTTTGCCGTCATCTCCCCTTAGTCAAAACATAACTACAACAGCAACACAGACTCTAGTGTCTGTTTGCCGTCATCTCCCGTTAGTAAAAACATAACTATGACAACACAGACTCTAGTGTCTGTTTGCCGTCATCTCCCCTTAGTCAAAACATAACTACAACAACAACACAGACTCTAGTGTCTGTTTGCCGTCAACTCCCCTTAGTCAAAACATAACTACAACAACAACACAGACTCTAGTGTCTGTTTGCCGTCATCTCCCCTTAGTCAAAAGATAACTACAACAACAACACAGACTCTAGTGTCCGTTTGCCGTTATCTCCCCTTAGTCAAATCATAACTACAACACAGACTCTAGTGTCTGTTTGCCGTCATCTCCCCTTAGTCAAATCATAACTACAACACAGACTCTAGTGTCTGTTTGCCGTCATCTCCCCTTAGTCAAAACATAACTACGACAACAACACAGACTCTAGTGTCTGTTTGCCGTCATCTCCCCTTAGTCAAAACATAACTACAACAGCAACACAGACTCTATTGTCTGTTTGCCGTCATCTCCCCTTAGTCAAAACATAACTACAACAGCAACACAGACTCTAGTGTCTGTTTGCCGTCATCTCCCCTTAGTCAAAACATAACTACAACAGCAACACAGACTCTAGTGTCTGTTTGCCGTCATCTCCCGTTAGTAAAAACATAACTATGACAACACAGACTCTAGTGTCTGTTTGCCGTCATCTCCCCTTAGTCAAAACATAACTACAACAACAACACAGACTCTAGTGTCTGTTTGCCGTCAACTCCCCTTAGTCAAAACATAACTACAACAACAACACAGACTCTAGTGTCTGTTTGCCGTCATCTCCCCTTAGTCAAAAGATAACTACAACAACAACACAGACTCTAGTGTCCGTTTGCCGTTATCTCCCCTTAGTCAAATCATAACTACAACACAGACTCTAGTGTCTGTTTGCCGTCATCTCCCCTTAGTCAAAACATAACTACGACAACAACACAGACTCTAGTGTCTGTTTGCCGTCATCTCCCCTTAGTCAAAACATAACTACAACAGCAACACAGACTCCAATGTCCGTTTTCCGTCATCTCCCCTTAGTCAAAACATAACTACAACAGCAACACAGACTCTAGTGTCTGTTTGCCATCATCTCCCCTTAGTCAAAACATAACTACAACAGCAACACAGACTCTAGTGTCTGTTTGCCGTCATCTCCCCTTAGTCAAAACATAACTATGACAACAACACAGACTCTAGTGTCTGTTTGCCGTCATCTCCCCTTAGTCAAAACATAACTACAACAACACAGACTAGTGTCTTTTTTGCCGTCATCTCCCCTTAGTCAAAACATAACTACAACAACACAGACTAGTGTCTTTTTTGCCGTCATCTCCCCTTAGTCAAAACATAACTACAACAACAACACAGACTCTAGTGTCTGTTTGCCGTCATCTCCCCTTAGTCAAAACATAACTATGACAACAACACAGACTCTAGTGTCTGTTTGCCGTCATCTCCCCTTAGTCAAAACATAACTATGACAACAACACAGACTCTAGTGTCTGTTTGCCGTCATCTCCCCTTAGTCAAAACATAACTACAACAACAACACAGACTAGTGTATTTTTTGCCATCATCTCCCCTTAGTCAAAACATAACTACAACAACACAGACTAGTGTCTTTTTTGCCGTCATCTCCCCTTAGTCAAAACATAACTACAACAACAACACAGACTCTAGTGTCTGTTTGCCGTCATCTCCCGTTGGTCAAAACATAACTACAACAACAACACAGACTCTAGTGTCTGTTTGCCGTCATCTCCCCTTAGTCAAAACATAACTACAACAACAACACAGACTCTAGTGTCTTTTTGCCGTCATCTCCCCTTAGTCAAAACATAACTACGACAACAACACAGACTCTAGTGTCTGTTTGCCGTCATCTCCCCTTAGTCAAAACATAACTACAACAACAACATAGACACACAAATAACTGCACAAAAAACACACAAAGAGCAACATCCTGTAAGCAAGCTATAGTGTCTCTGACCATCTTCTAACAAATGCTGTCTCCAAAATAAATAAATAAATAAATGGGTTGTACTTGTATAGCGCTTTTCGACCTTCAAGGTACTCAAAGCGCTTTGACACTACTTCCACATTTACCCATTCACACACACATTCACACACTGATGGAGGGAGCTGCCATGCAAGGCGCCAACCAGCACCCATCAGGAGCAAGGGTGAAGTGTCTTGCTCAGGACACAACAGACGTGACGAGGTTGGTACTAGGTTGGATTTGAACCAGGGACCCTCGGGTTGCGCAAAATAAAACAAATTGGTAACACTTTAGTATGGGGAACATATTCACCATTATTTGTTGCTTATTACCATGCAAATTAGTAAAAAATACATGCAAATTAGTATTATATTGTCTGTTAATTAGTCATTATTAAGTACTTATTAATGCTTTATTCTGCATGACCTTATTATACAACCAGTAACTAAGAGTCTTCCCTCAATATGTCATCGATCCGTGGTCCGGATCATGTTTTGTTATGTTCTGGACTCCATGTGTTCCTGTTTTTGTGCACCCTTTTTGTTGTCATGGTTACTTATTATTTCCACCCGTCTCTGATTAGTGTTCGCCCGCTCACCTGCTTCCCGAGCACTAATCAGAGGCATTATTTAAGACTGTCCTGATCCGTGGTCCCAACCATGTTTTGTTATGTTCTGTTAGTTTTGGACTCCATGTGTTCCTGTTTGTGTGCACCCCTGTTTGTTTTAGTTACCATGGTTACTTATTATTTCCACCTGTCTCTGATTGGTGTTCGCCCGCTCACCAGCTTCCCGAGCACTGATCAGAGGCATTATTTAAGACTGTCGTGATCCGTGGTCCGGATCATGTTTTGTTAGTTTTGGACTCAATTTGTTCCTGTTTTTGTGCACCCTAGTTTGTTTTAGTTACCATGGTTACTTATTATTTCCATAATGCCTCTGATTAGTGTTCGACCGCTCACCTGCTTCCCGAGCACTAATCAGAGGCATTATTTAAGACTGTCGTGATCCGTGGTCCGAATCATGTTTTGTTAGTTTTGGACTCAATTTGTTCCTGTTTTTGTGCACCCTAGTTGGTTTTAGTTACCATGGTTACTTATTATTTCCACCTGTCTCTGACTGGTGTTCGCCCGCTCACCTGCTTCCCGAGCACTAATCAGAGGTATTATTTAAGACCGCTGTGATCCGGATCATGTTTTGTTATGTTCTGTTAGTTTTGGACTCCATTTGTTCCTGTTTTTGTGCACCCTAGTTTGTTTTTGTTACAAAGGTTACTTATTATTTCCACCTGTCTCTGATTGGTGTTCGCCCGCTCACCTGCTTCCCGAGCACTAATCAGAGGCAATTTTTAAGACTGTCGTGATCCGTGGTCCGGATCATGTTTTGTTAGTTTTGGACTCAATTTGTTCCTGTTTTTGTGCACCCTATTTTTTATTTTAGTTACCATGGTTACTTATTATTTCCACCTGTCTCTGATTGGTGTTCGCCCGCTCACCTGCTTCCCGAGCACTAATCAGAGGCATTATTTAAGACCGTCGTGACCCGTGGTCCAAATCATGTTTTGTTAGTTTTGGACTCAATTTGTTCCTGTTTTTGTGCACCCTTGTTTGTTTTAGTTACCATGGTTACTTATTATTTCCACCTGTCTCTGATTAGTGTTCGCCCGCTCACCTGCTTCCCGAGCACTAATCAGAGGCATTATTTAAGACCGTCGTGATCCGGATCATGTTTTGTTATGTTCTGTTAGTTTTGGACTCCGTTCGTTCATGTTTTTGTGCAACCTTGTTTGTTTTAGTTACCATGGTTACTTATTATTTCCCTAATGCCTCTGATTAGTGCTCAGGAAGCAGGTGAGCGGGGCGAATGATGACATTCGTATTTCTGATTTTATTCCCCCCCCACACTTTGAACTCTGTGGCTTACAAAACGGCGCAGCTAATTTAGGTAAAATATGACCTTCTGGAGGAAAATTCTTTGGTCAAATGAAACAAAAACTGAACTGTTTGGCCACAATACCCAGCAATGTGTTTGGAGGAGAAAAGGTGACGCCTTCAATCATAGGAACACCATTCCTTCCGTCAAGCATGGTGGTGGTATTATCATGCTTTGGGGCTGTTTTGCTGCCAATGGAACTGGTGCTTTACAAAGTAATTGGGACAATGGAAAAAGGAGGATTACCTCCAAATTCTTCAGGACAACCTAATTAATAAATTCATAAAAGAACCAAACTTCATGAATGTTTGTTTTTTTGTGACCCAACAAGTATGTGCTCCAATCACTCCATCACAAAAAAACAAGAAGTGAACATGCAGTTTGGACTTACAGTTCCTCTCCTGGCAGCGCTGGGCCGCCAGGGGAATCTGTGTACAAGATCAGCCTGGGCTAAAAATGTAATAGAGCAAGGAGGAAATCACATGTCTGTCTGCTCTCAGCTATTACAGCTGTGGGGGTCAAACATGCGCTCAAAGAGCAGACGGTGCGGGAATGTTTAACCTTTACATGCCACAGAGGCTTTCCACGGGACCGCCGCTCTGGTTTGCTAAACACGGTGTTTGTCCACAGAGACTACACGCCGGGGCGGATTAAGAACTGAAGAAACATCGTTTTTTTTTTAATCATCTAATAGACTTTCCTTTGTTTTGTGTACTTGCTCTGATCAAGGAGGCCTCCGAAATCTGTACAAATTCAGCCCAAAGGTGTACTATGGGGTTCAGGTCAGGACTCTGTGCAGGCCAGTCAAGTTCATCCACATCCATGTCTTTATGGACCTTGCTTTGTGCACTGGTGCACATTCTTGTTTGTTAGGAGAAGTCACCTGCTGTGACTGATGAACTACCCACCAAATATCATTTGTTTTACATATGTTAGCCACACGGCACTACTGTATAAGCAACAGATACACTATATATTGCCAAAAGTATTTGGCCACCTGCCTTGACTCACGTATAGGGTTCACTACATCTATATATATATATATATATATATATATATATATATTCATACATACAGACATATACATACATATATCTATATACATACATATATATACATACATCCATATATACACACATACAAACATATACATATATCGATATACATACATATATCTGCATATATATACATATATATATTCATATACATATACATATACATATTCATATATATATACATATATATAGTTATGTTTTGACATATATTCAAACATACATATACATACATATATCTATATACATGTATACATACATATATCTATATACATATATATATACATACATGTATACATACATATATCTATATACATATATATACATACATGTATATATACATATATACATATACATATATATATATATATATATATATATATATATACATATATATGCATACAGGTATACATTCATACATACATATATCTATATACATACATATACATACATACATACATATACATACATATATATATATTCATACATATATATACATACATACATATATAAATAAATACATACATACATACAAATACATACATATATCTATTAACAAACATATATCTGCAAATTATTTATACATACATACATATATATATATATATACATATACATACATATATCTATAAACATACATGCATATATACATACATATATATACATAAATACATATAAAGACATACATACACATATACAGTATATACATATATGTATATATACATCCATACATCACTAGAGAAAAGCGCTATATAAATATAATTTACTTTACTTTACGACAAATAAAGATGGAATTCTATTAACCACAACATGTAAGTGTTAAAAAATAAAAAAATAAAAAATGTAAAGGGGGGCGTGGCCTGCGGACCTGCGGGTGTGCCAGGACCGCCCTCACACACAGCGAGAGGGGCGTGGATGGCCCAGGTGGGCCTTTTTTTAATCTAATCACCCTGTTGCGAGAGGAAGACGAACAGTCACAAAAAGAAAGACTCGATTGGAAAAAACCATGAAACGAGCTCGCACGGAAATGCTCGGTGGTCTGGAGGACCCGCCGGAGGGCAACTTCCACAATTTTGGCGCCCAATGCGCCCGCCCTCCACAAAAACCCACCAACATCATGATTTGTACATTTACTTTGAAACAAAGACAACCATCTGGAGTTGTCTTTATGTTTAAGTTATCCTGCCGTGATTTCACCAACTTGGGAGTAGATTTTCCCCCCAATCTATAACGAGTTTGACACCCCCCGTCTGTGATGATTGTGTATTGTGAGCGAACTGCGGTGCAGAATTTCCGCCTATTCTGTTCTAAGGTAAGAAGCAGGCGCGCCTTACCTTGGCCTTGCCGGTGCTCTGCAGGATGTGCACCAGGGCGCACGCCATCTCCTCTTTGTTCTTGACGCTAATCCCGGGCTCCAGCACGGAGCAGAGCAGCATGTAGTTGTTGGTGGTGTACTCCGCAAACTCCTTGTACATCTCCATGGGCAGGATGCTCATGCTCTGGTAGCGGGCCTTGATGCGGATCATCGGCCCCGACGTCTTGCCCTTGGGCGGGTTGGGCGTGCTGACCGGGTACCACTTCTCCACCAACTGCCGGCCGGTGACCGCCGCCACCGGGATGTTGA